>NW_013667315.1:33564-46488 GCF_000517525.1 Limulus polyphemus | reverse complement strand
TATATATATATATAACGGAGGATGCGCTACTTAGGACATGTAATTATATTTGGAGGTAGGTTGGTAGAGAACCTGATAGATCGGGTATTTGCGTGCCACACGCTTGGTATTGCTGGCGCACAAAAATATAACTTATAAAAAGGAAACAAAGAAGCATTAAATAATTTTAAATTTTATAAAGAAAAGTAGGGATCGATGTGTAAGTAACCTAGCTAGCTATAGTAATGTAGAAAGTTTTAATGCTACAGAAAGTATTGAAACATGTGACGGATTTATTATAATATATATATTTTGATATCGATGTTTGTTTAAATTAAATTTATATTTAGAAATGTAAATAACGTATACTGTTAAATATGTATTGCGAAACTCCCGTCTATTCTCTAAAGCTGTAGAAGATTCTTGAGTGTAAGAATCAATAATATATATGTGTATGTATACGCCACTGTAGCTTTGTATTGTTACGTAATCTGAATTTTCGAGAAACTCTCCACACGCCTATAAATATAACCAACGAGACGCGCCTAAAAATAGTATCTATTATTGGTTTGCTATAGTTGGTGTGCTATAAACTTTAGAAGCTATAACTGTGATTGTTATAACGCTAATTAATCGGGAACTTAAGATATTTGATCAGGAACGTTTATAAATTTCGAATATTACAAATCATTTAACTTCAGTGGATTCACATCGGACATTAGTACTTTTACGAAAACATTACATACCGTCATCGGTGGAAACTCGACCTGTAATTGGCATGTGATCAGCGAGAACAACAGGGCTAGTTAGCTCCCTGTTAAGTGAATTATACTTACGTTAACTTGAAATTAATTCGCTCATCGTCTACCCTCGATAAGATATCAAATAAGTTCCAGACTAGTAAGAAGACTTTATATTGCTTGTAAGTCTGTGAAACTTTTGTACATAAATAATTGTTCGTAATAACTGTTATTGTAAATTGTGTTGTTGTTTGTATATTAAAACATATTTGTATTAAGAAAGAAAACTGTGTGTATCAATCTTGTTGGTAAATATCATAAATTGGAGACATATCGGCATTTATTTAACTACTGAATTTATATTATCATTTAGCTAGATTTCAGACCATTCGAGATTGTAATACGTAACACGCTCCATACATACATACAAACTGACAATCATATAGTTTCATATATCTTGATATTATTTTTTAGTCATTTAAAATTCCTTTTTTTTAAGTACGACCGACTCATAATGTCAAATCCCAACATAGATAAGGACGTAACAAATAAGTAATTGCTTACCTGATGTGTCCCAGACTGTGAAATGTATTATATAATCTCCAACCTCGTAATTTGTGGTGTAGCGTTCGAATCCAGTTGGAGTATACAACTGAAACGAGACACACAATGGCAATCATACTTTGATACCGACAGACATCATGATACTGACAGTTCAGGAATAAATATTCTAATATGTAAAGCGATGGTGTTACATTGACAGGTAGCCATTTTAAGCACAAAGACATATATTGCTACAAACAACACACACATATATACACTTTACTAGCAATACTTAATAGTATATATTTAATTAACAATGGTGTGTTGAGATGTTTAAGAAGTAACAGTTTATTTGTGTTGTGATTATTATCAAACAAGCGACTAAATTTGTCTCAGAAACAGATTGTTATCTAATGTTTGCACCAGCTAATATATCATTAGTATTATCTGTCAACCTGTTTGGCCGAAAGGATAGTAAAACATTAATAGGCCAGATTAATAACTAGAACACTTGTTTCAACATTTAAAAATAGGCTCATACATGAAATGATCTTATGTGTATTTAAGCCAAATCTTATATAATTCACGCTGTTTTATAGTGCTACATTTTCTGTATCGAGATGATAAATTACAGGAAAGATCTGACTCAGAGCAAAGTAGCAGTTTGCTGTTAAACCTTCGTTATCTGTTCTCTATATATATAGAAATTAATATTCAGTTCTCTAATCAGTTTTTCACTAATCCAAAATAATATGTAAAGTATTTTTGGTTGTTTGTTACTCACCACACTGATCCTTTATTTGTAAAGGATTCGAAGAATATGTAGCAGTGATGTAAGTAATTTATTCCTCCGAATTATTCACCAGACTAGCTGTTTAAGACACTATATATATAAAGCCCAATCTATCATCCAATTCACCACTTACCACTGACTTAGATACGATTCTTTATTATTTTTTTATTTTATTTGGCTTTGTCCAGGACTACTGATGAGGGGTGGAATTTCCCGAAACCGGGTTAGGCAAGTGATAAGTAGTGAATTGAGTGGTAGCTAAGGCTTCATATTTATGTTTTTAATTTAGAATAATGTTTACTGGAGTTAAAAAAATCTTCTGTTAAGCAGCATGTTTCGTTTATGCATTTCACTATTCCACGTTTCTTTTTAACGCACTGTATTTGAATAAACAGTTGCAACGTAAGAGGTTCCTTTTTGGAACAATAATCTATATCGTACAGTAAAGTCATAAGACGCTGTTTACTTGAACAACCGCCTCCATCTTATGATAAACGTTTCCATCATATGGCGCTACGTATCTGAGGAAATATTTTCGGCGTATAATAAACGTTTCTTTTATAAGGCGTTAGTTATCCGAACAGCCATCTCCTATGTGTGGCGTTGCGCCTGCAATAAACATTCTTGTTCAACATCTATCTTCATTACTCACGCTCAAAGACTTCTGGATGTCGACATATATTGCTTGAAGATCAATAATATATATATATATATATATTTATCAATACTCTAGTTTCTTGACTTCGTTTTATTTGGAAATACATCCTGCGGTTGATGAAGGAACTCATATAAAATAAATAATAATAATTGTATTTCATCGACTCTAACTGAATAAACTTTAAATTTTGGAGTATAAATTTCGACTGTTACATAAAGTTTACCGTGTTGTTGTTTTAACACAAACCTCCATAATGCTATACACACACTGTCTACAGCAGGGAATCGACCACGGATATTAAAGTGAACTCTCAGCTCATCTACCGAGGGGGGGGGGGGACAAGTTTGTTGTGAAAGGAAGGTGAAAGTACGTGTTTCGTATAAATGGATTAATAAGTATACAGAGGTAGTTTAACTTGTTACAATGAAGGGGGCTTAATGTGTGGAGGTGTGGGAGCTGGCAGGTGAAAAGAATTTATGCAATACATCAAGGCAGACACGACTGCATGCAACTCGGTACGGTGTCTAATGCATGTTCCTAACTGTTTACGTCACGGATGTTCCTAATTATTTACGTTATGGGATCACAATCTTCCCGGATAAAAACCTGTATATTCTATATTTACTTTCAAGATTAATGTCCAAGATAAACGAGTTAAGAAAGGGAAGAATTTCAGGAATTATTTTAAAAGCCCAAGTTTTCAAAAGATTTTATTTTATATAAAAAAAAGTAATTTATTGTGAGAGCTTAAACAATTAATGCATAGGTGATTTATAAATTTGACTTACAAATTTTTTGTTGTTGTTGTTGGAAAGTATTTCAGTAAAACGTTGCTGAAGTTCTGTAGTGGAAAATATGTCAGGTTTCGTTAGATTTACCCTCAATAAATAAAATTGTATATATCCTCGAAATAGTTAAGATGTTGTATTTCTTTTAAAGATAGAACATGTTAGATCTCATCGAAATAAATATCTGGTGACATAAACAACACCGATCCACTCAGGAACGTGATCTTCTACGATATATCTTAGAACCAATCCAATTAAATTCTACAGTAAGAATTCTATTAACGCCTTGTTGGAATCAAAGATGATTCGTTCACCATTACACGGGAAGTCAATTCGATTTCATGAGGAATCCGCAAGCCTCAAAACACAGCCCTACAGGTCACTTTCACACGTGTTAAAAAAAACTGGGAATTACTGTTGGATTATCTGGACCCACAATCCCGAGGAATACTTCTCATAATATCGTTTCAATGATTGACCAACACAATTTATTATTCCATTTCCTGCAGACCGCACTGATAATGGCCTCGAGGTCTTTCTCTATTATCAGAATTCAGTTAGCAGTAGCTTAATAAAGTACGGACATTAGTGTCCACTTCACATATTGGGCTCCCGTTTCCAACCATTTTTTGTTCAACGACTCTATTCTTCAGATTGATGTAAGCGCTTCAAGAGGGAGAGATATATATTAACTTTTCTTATTATTCAATAGTAGAAATACACATTTTTCATAAAATGTAGCTATAATAAAACGAGTATATATACATACATATCGTGTATGAATTTATACTGTCTGTAAATTCATAAAACATTTTAAGGAAATAAAAGGCCCAGCATGGCCAGGTGGTTAGGGCGCTCGACTCGCAATCTGCGGGTTCGAATCCCTGTCACACCAAACAAGCTCGCCCTTTCAGCCGTGGGGGCGTTATAATGTGACGGTCAATCCCACTATTCGTTGGTAAAAGAGTAGCCCAAGAGTTGGCGGTGGGTGGTGATGACTAGCTGCCTTCTCTCTAGTCTTACACTACTAAATTAGGGACGGCTAGCGCAGATAGTCCTTGTGTAGCTTTGCGCGAAATCCATAACAAACACACAATAGCCAAGAAACAAAATTAAAAAAAGACAATTGCTTTACACAGAAATTACGGCATCTTAATATAAAATCAACAACATTATATGGCTATTTAAAAAAAATTATATTTAGTCATTTCGAAATGACTTACTGTCAGAAAACTGAAAATATTCACATAAGTAACAAATATGCTATTAGTGATTATAGAAATTACAAAAAGTTATATGTTTATTTATAAGAAATACACGACGATGGTGATTTCAAAACATAATAGATATCAAGATGTTGAAAAAAATTAGGTATAACGACTCCTGTTTCCGTTTCATAGGTACCGATATCTCCGTACAGAGCGCACAATACTGTTCATTATCTTTTCTTCATTGTGTTATACTTTTATAGAAGTTGTAACAACGGTTTCTTGTAGTGCGTTTCGGTTGAAGATATACATTAGGAAGCGAACATGCACCATTTAGAGGCTTTTCCTCTAATTTTTCCTTCTTCTTAGAATGTGCTACTTCATGTTTTAAACCTAGAAAGTTTCATGTTTTGTGGAAGTCCAAGCGATTTAATGATGATTCATATCAAAACAAGAAAAGGTTGGTTTTCAAATACAGTTACATCATTGAAATTTAAAAGGAAGTGGAGAACATTTTGTCTATTGATTTGCAACAAAACTTGTTATTTTGCTGTAAGTTACACGAAAAAAGTTTGCCTTCCCAGATAACCATGGGTAGAACTGGAAATAAAAATAAATATATGAGCTGTGAATAAAGTCACAGTAAAGTTAGCAAAGAAGCATGAAAATATATTTTATAATGAACAGCACAGTTGGTAAAGAAGTACAGAAAGTAGCTTTATAATGAATATAGAATAAGAGCAAAGCTGTTAAAGAAGTACAGAAAGATGTTATATAGTGAATAGGATCAGAGCACAGTTCATAAAGATATCCGGGAAGAAGTATTATAGTTAATCAAATCACAGGAAAGTTAGTAAAAAAGCGTGAAAAGATACTTTATAGTGAATAGGATCAGAGCACAGTTGGTAAAGAAGTCAAGAAAGATGTTATATAGTGAATAGGATCAGAGCACAGTTCATAAAGATGTCCGGGAAGAAGTATTATAGTTAATAAAATCACAAGAAAGTTAGTAAAAAAGCGTGAAAAGATACTTTATAGTGAATAGAATCAGAGCACAGTTGGTAAAGAAGTCCAGAAAGATGTTATATAGTGAATAGGATCAGAGCACAGTTCATAAAGAAGTCAGGGAAGAAGTATTATAGTTAATAAAATCACAAGAAAGTCAGTAAAAAAGCATGAAAAGATATTTTATAGTGAATAGGATCACTTCACAGTTGATAAAGAAGTCCGGGAAGAAGTTTTATAGTGAATAGGATAAAAGCAAAACTGGTAAAGAAGTCCGGAAAGAAGTTAGTGAACGAGATCAGAGGAAAGTTCGTAAAGAAGCTTTAATGTTAGCGTGGAAACTTCTTAAACAGTAATTCTGGAGAAAGTTATAACGACAAAATTATATTTAAGTCAAAAATTAAGTTGTCCTTTCAACAACCAGTTAAACAGCCTTTTCATGAACGTTACATTGTGTTTTTCCAACACACGTTCGTCAATTATTCTTATATTTAAGTACACGTAGCTAATATTTTTACCTATCTCTAGTATACACTTCCTTCGTGTTAATTAAAATATTTGAATATAGGCTTTTCAACCATCTATTTTATGAAATCGTCTTACCTCTAGGAAGTTATCTCTAGTAAACCGGTGGATTAGAGCAGTTTTTCCACAGCGACTATCCCCAACTAAAACGATCTTACAGCTGAATTCTTCCATCTGCCTTACAAAGGAGTTTCTGACTATGTGGACGGTTGCACCTAATGAAGATGTATTAATAACAGAGTGATTATGCTAAACAAGTATCTTAGTTAAATATAAAAAAAACGTCTTTTATAAAGCTCATACAAATGAGAACACTATATCTGAGAAGGGTGGTTTGTGTTAGTTTTACAAAGTCGGAAATGTGATGTTTCGAGAGATGCATCGCATTTCCGGCTCTGTGAATCTGCCCTCACACTGTCGGTGCACGATATGTTATTGACATGATTTTGTGTTTGGATATTCGCGCAAGCTAGCTTTCCCAAATTTTGAACTCATGGGCTAGAGGGTAGCCTTGGGTTACTCTAATCGAATAGTGGAATTTGTCGTCAATTTTGTAACGCACCCAAGGTCTCAAGAGTGCAGAATACGATTTTTAAATTTTGTGGCAACGGAAGGCGAACCTTGGACCGTCATACCCAAAAACAGACGCGCTGACTATTAGCCTTCCCTAACCGCTAATACTCTCGGTATTCATAGTGATAACAAAGGAAGTATAGCACTTAAAACGTATTGATAAAAACTACATTATTGTTTATAGGCTATTACTGATAGTTTAAAAAATGAATATACTTATCTATTTTTAAAGTTAATATTCATACATAATTTTACTGGCGTCTCACGGTGAGTCAGCGGTAAGTTTATGGACTTACAACGCAAATATACGGTATTTGATTCCCTGCGGTAGACACAGCAGATAGCCCATGTGGCCTTGCGCTAAAACAAACCGTAAAGAGCAGCATTTCAAAGTTGATTAAAACATAAAGCAAGAATGACTCAGATTCTTATGGAATAATTACATCAAATACGGTGTTGTATATATATATATATAGATAATTTGTTGAATATAAACACTTGATTTTTAAACAGTGAGGGGAAAAAAAAGAGTCGTGAAAACAAATATATAACCGCTCATCGTTTCCTCTTTGCAATATATAATATTACAGCTTAACTGGTTCCAGACTCAAAAGGCGTCTCAGTACCAGAAAATTTTAAATTCTTATCGTTGTACCACGTTCAAGTAATTTGAGGTGCAATTTGCTGAAACAAAAAACAAAATATATCTTTGGAGTTCAAAGTCTGCGTTTCCATTACCATATTATGTCGTTCTTTCCTACTTTATTCTTTTTCTAAACAGTCATTAACGATATTCAAGTTGTGATAACCAAATAAACAGGGATGTTGTAGTTGTGTGCGAGGAATCACCTACAAAAATGAGCTTTAGCTTTTAGAAAATTGGCAAGCAGTAATCGCGGGTCATCGACTGGAAAACGTGTCAGACAGTCGGAAATCTTGTTGCTCACATATTAGGACTGGTGGGTGTACCCATATAAAATTACCTTGTTGTGATCATGGATTTCCGCAATGATGGTAAACACATAAAACTTTCTTGCCACTCAGAAAATGGCAGATATAACAATATTCAGATGTGAGAGGGCTGATACTAATACGACACGACTTGAGGACAACTCTCCTATGTAAAAAGTGCTGGAGGGAGGGTCTTCATAAATTAAACATTCTTTATCATTATGAAACTTGAAAACTGATCAGATTTTGTTTACCCGATTAAGAAGCGCAGTCAGATAGAAAGGGTATGGACATTTTATTTGTTTATTATTTTAATACATAGATTTACACTTTGGTTACACAAGTTCGTTGTACGTTCACTTACAACACAGGTTATTTCTAATTGAATTACATACGCCAATCTGGATATTTTTATAACTTTAAATTTACGATAACGATGTAAACGACGAAACACAAAGTGTCCATTTTGTGCTTGTGTGAGCTTGCTGTTAAAAAATTGTGTTTTAGTACGTTTAATTAGAAATTATACATTATGTTTCCAAAACCACATATAGCCCACTCTTGAAAATGAAAAAAGAAAATTATTAAGTTTTCCATTCATTTCTTTCTCTCTCTGTTTGCGGCTCAGTCGTCCTCCTATTTGCTGTTGGTAAAAGAGTAGCCCAATAGTTGGCTGTGGGTGGTGATGTCTAGTTGCCTTCTCTCTAGTCTTTCATTGCTAAATTAGGCGCGTAATTCAAACCAAACCACTATTTGATTAGGAATGTTATAATAAATATATCCGTCTGTCTTGTTGTATAACAGCAATACTTCCATATTTGGAGATTTAATAACACTGTCTTTGATGGGGTCGATTACTCATCTAACTTTCTCTATGTGCTATGTACGCCTACATAGCACATGGGGTGATTTAATAACACTGTCTTTGATGGGGTCGATTATTCATCTAACTTTCTTTATGTGCTATGTACGCCTACATAGCACATGAGGTGATTTAATAACACTGTCTTTGATGGGGTCGATTACTCATCTAACTTTCTTTATGTGCTATGTACGCCTACATAGCACATGAGGTGATTTAATAACAGAAGCTTCAGTAAAATGTGTGTGAAACTAGTGAAACGAAAAGCATCCATTATTTTATTATTATAAACAACAGTAGTGGTGAATTAAACATATGTACGATCGACAACTTTTTAAACAGTACAACTAAAGGTAAGAATACGTTTACAAATAATAACACAGGATAAAATTAATTTGTTACAAATCGATAAAGCTTTTGCTACAACCACCTTCGCAGACTTTGAAAACGAGGCTCGTGCCTGAGAATGATCAGAGAGAAAAATATTGATTACAAGTCGGTATGACATTCCCTGTATATAAGCCATAAAGTTACTATATATTTAGTTGTCATCCTTAATCCCGACATTCAGCTTTCCAACGATATTTTTAAGCGAACACGTGTTTCTGCATCATCTTATTCTCACTCACATTATATATAGTTTTAAAAAAGTATGGAGTTAAGATCAATATCTTCGGACAGATTAAACTAAACATTACAAAAAACTAGGATTTTAACACGGAGTTTGACCTCCTCAAATTTATCTACATCAAGCCAGTCTCATGTACCGAATTTAACAGAAAATGAAAGGTTATTGACTTATTACGGCACTCTACCATTAAAAGCATTTGATAATGTGATACATTATAAATTATCTGTCCCCCCTCTGTATATACGTATGACTGTAATGAATGTCAAAACATAGGCAAAATTATTAGTCCTGGGTGAAAATCTAGTTCTATTCTTTCAATTATTAAAATAAAGATTTTCCTCCTGTCACTCATATACAGGATGGGGCATGGCGAAGACCCCAGTAAAGTTTTTAATAACGTTATATTTCATGTGGGGGTATTTACACGGTCAAGTGTGAATCTCTGAACATTTGTAAGGCTACATTGATTTAATGATCATACAAATACGGCTTTCTCATAAACAAAGGTTTTGTAGTTCCACTTGTAGTTTCGTTTTTCATTTTTGGAGAGGAGGGTAGGCTATGATTCACCCTGTATATTACTCGTATCTTGTCAGATTTTTTCCTTGTCTTATATGAGCTCAGTATATAAAGTGGGAAATTAGAACAATAAGTATAATGTAAAATTGCACTGAGATAAGGGATATAGAGCAGAATTTTGGAATTAGCTAATTCGTATTGTACACAGGCGCTTCGATGAAGTAAGCTCATTGCTGTAGCTGTTCACGTTATAGTTTGTATATATAGATTTTAGTATTTTCACAAGTAAATCACATTTTATACAATATCCAGTCGCATAAAGATTAAGTTTAACAAGGTTAACAAGAGGAATTGCTCAGTTTTAGGTATTTGTTTTCCTACTTTGTATTCATCTTTCAACGTGAGCATCTTCATAAACCAACTTCTGTACTCACTATCACGTTGTTTACCATAATATGAGGTGCGATAAATATATATATATAAAGTTACTGTTTTAAGAGGGCACTGGCTATCTTTTTACAAAAGCTAATGTTTCTGTTAAAGCGTGAAGATCCGCTTTTTGTCATATTTCATAATATCCAAACCCTTTATTTGCATACTTTAATTACCGAAAAATGTTAAAAGTTCAAGGTATCTGTGTAAAGAACTAATTAAAATAAAAACGATCGACGTGTTGAAATTGGGTATTTAAAAACGATAATCATTTAACTTTTATTAACTAGTAAACAAATCTACATCGATTTTATGCACACCTTATATTTCAACCAATGAAATTGGGTATTTAAAAACGATAATCATTTAACTTTTATTAACTAGTAAACAAATCTACATCGATTTTATGCACACCTTATATTTCAACCAATGAAATTGGACTTTGCCTAATAGAGACAAGTACATGAAAAGATATTACAACTTGGATTATACAATGAAACTGAGACAATTTTAAAGTTATGAAACCAATATTGTTTTGTCAGATTGCTAACTAAATGTTTATGAGGCTCATACTGAATTAATATTAGCAAGACACCACTGAGTCATGATGATGGAATACAGATGTGTCGTATGCCATGTGAAGTGTAATCTTAAATGAAGGTGCACATCAAGAACAGGTAATGGCGAACTAAGCAAATGCCTTCGAAAAGAAAGGAAAACTTCTATCAAATATGGTATCATTTGTAACAAGTGCCATCAAGAGGACTGTTGTTCCAAACTCCGCGCTTTTGATGATATCAACTAGATGACGGAGAAACCGAAAGAAGAGAAATGATCCAAGCTACGATCCTCCTCCACATTTCACATCCTACATCAAATCAAGCTGTGCAAGCTTTAAGCATTTAAGTGTGAACATTAGACCAACGGAAAAAGTCATGTCAAGTGTTCCTAAAATGTATTCAGCTGACTGTTGGAACCACTTGAAACACTAAACCAAGTATTTGTTATACACGGTATTGTTATTCCGAATGGAGTTCTATGATGTTAATGCAGTTTATACCCGACTGCTACGTGATAGATGTAAATATAATGTAATAGATGTGATTGATCTTTTTGAGACCAGTGCAGTAATAAAAGGATAAGTCTCACAAGCCAACTGTTAACGTGAATCAACTGTCGATATCTTATCTGAATAGCCTGTCTGTGTAAGATCTGTCGATATCTTATCTGAATAGCCTGTCTGTGTAAGATCTGTCGATATCTTATCTGAATAGCCTGTCTGTGTAAGATCTGTCGATATCTTATCTGAATAGCCTGTCTGTGTAAGATCTGTCGATATCTTATCTGAATAGCCTGTCTGTGTAAGATCTGTCGATATCTTATCTGAATAGCCTGTCTGTGTAAGATCTGTCGATATCGTATCTGAATAGCCTGTCTGTGTAAGATCTGTCGATATCTTATCTGAATAGCCTGTCTGTGTAAGATCTGTCGATATCTTATCTGAATAGCCTGTCTGTGTAAGATCTGTCGATATCTTATCTGAATAGCCTGTCTGTGTAAGATCTGTGTAAATATGTTTGGTGAAACTTTTCGATAGATTTCATACTGAGTAATTCAACATAATTCTGTCTACAATTGTGCTTGGACACATCAGACGCCACGTTTTGAATTCTAACCATACCCATTCTTTTCTGTGTGACGTTTTGGCAGAAGGTGATAACGATATTGAAACCATAGTTCTACATAGCAAATATCCATTCTGGAGGCGAAGTGATAGTAGGCAAAAACAGCAGACACTTGTCAAACGAATGGTATCGACCCCTGGGTCATAGCTGTTTAGTGGGGAAATAATAATGCAGCATTTACTTATAGTTCGAAATTTTGTTGAAAAGATCTGTACTTGGATACAACCGCACAACGTGAGTGTAATTGATAGAGGATCTAGAGGTACACTGAATATTTTTCATGTACTGGGTGTGAAAAACTCAAATACTATTCTTTCTGCAAAAGGATGCAACCAGCGTCCTACAGAAGAATCCTTTCAAGGCTTGTCACAATAGTGACATTATAGATAAAATGAGAAGTAGAAAAGTAAACAATATGCTCAAGATAAGAAAATAAACACGAAACAACTGAATCTAACTTGCACTATATTTATACTAGCATCCACCACCTTCTATATTTGTACTAGCATCCACCACCTTCTATGTTTATACTAACATCCACCTTCTATGTTTATACTAACACCCTGTTAGTATAAACATAGAAGGTGGTGGATGTTAGTATAAATATAGAAGGTGGTGGGTGTTAGTATAAACATAGAAGGTGGATGTTAGTATAAACATAGAAGGTGGTGGATGCTAGTACAAATATAGAAGTTGGTGGATGTTAGTATAAATATAGAAGGTGGTTCCACCACCTTCTATATTTATACTAACATCCATCACCTTCTATATTTGTACTAGCATCCACCACCTTCTATGTTTATACTAACATCCACCACATTCTATATTTATACTAACATCCACCAACTTCTATATTTGTACTAGCATCCACCACCTTCTATGTTTATACTAACATCCACCACATTCTATATTTATACTAACATCCACCAACTTCTATATTTGTACTAGCATCCACCACCTTCTATGTTTATACTAACAGCCACCTTCTATGTTTATACTAACATCCACCAACTTCTATATTTGTACTAGCAT
>NW_013667315.1:7738-32699 GCF_000517525.1 Limulus polyphemus | reverse complement strand
GATCCTCTGAAAACACATGTAAAACTTATATTGTGCAGACAGTATAACTAGTTATTGTGTTTCTCTGTGAAAAACCGTAAAAAGACGAGAATCATTTCCTTCTTTGATAACTTATCAGTGTATACAATAGCACTGATATTTCCTTCTTTGATAACTTATCAGTGTATACAATAGCACTGATATTTCCTTCTTTAATAACTTAGCAGTGTATACAATAGCACTGATATTTCCTTCTTTAATAACTTAGCAGTGTATACAATAGCACTGATATTTTGCCCAAAAATGCATTCCACAGAATTTCAACCGTCAGTTACCAACAACGTTAATGTGCGTCACGTACAAAAAACTTTCCCCGTATATGGACGCACACACACATATACACATAAACTTATCAATTAAAATTGGTATTTCAGTACTCATTATGGTCTTATTACTGCACGAATAACACAAGATACCAAACCTGACTGGGCTATTACTTAATACTGATAAAACAATGGAAAATGGAGTATATCTTCCAAATTGGCCTAGCTGTCAGAAACGCGTTTTTTGAAAATATCATCCAAGATAAAGAAACGATGTTCTGTTATGCTCTCTTCATTTCAAGTCCCCCGGTAAGTCTACGCTTAAATCCGGGGTTCGATTCCTCGCGGTGGGCACACAACAGGTAGCCCAATGTGGGTTTGTTACAAACAAACTTTCTTTCAATGTTCAAGTAAGAATAATATAATTGGTATGTGATCATTATATTATATGTGTAAAAAACAAAGCAAAATACTTACAATGAAGCGAATTATCGACTAAATTCTCCACTGCACGTTACTTTCATACGTTAGTCATTAAATAAAAGCATTATTTGTTTACATTCATATGTCTTGCTATCATTTTAGAGCATTGAAATCGAAAGGAAAAAAAAACACTTTTTTTATCTTGGAGATAAAATAAATCAACATTGCATTACGTCCTATAATAATTTTTACGAAATCTAAAGTTTTTTAAGTTTATCATAGTGTTACTTTAGACTTGCCATCTTGTTTTATACATTGCTATTTTTTAGTAGTTATTTTCACTGTAACAAAATCTTAATTGCACGTTTAAAAATTCCCTGTTGAATAACCAGCCAAAAATAAAAATGTGTAATGGAGATGAATAGTTCTGTAAGTTTATCATACAAATTATCTCAACTTTTGAGTGTCTAGATTTCGTCGTGTTTTTAAGAAGCCATCCATCTGTTGTAGAAATCGTTTAATGACCCAGAATATATAGAAGCGCGAGGAATGAGATGTAAGATATACGATAGCTTGTAGACGCTGAAACATTAGTATAGAATGTCTGTAAATTTTTACGAACAGAATATTGTTTCCTTACAATATATAGGGGAGCTCAAAGCGATATACAAAGTGTTATAATTTTAAGAAATGTATAATTGTTTTAGTTGTCTTGTTAATATAATTTGATTCCCGTATTTTGTCTTGGCTGGAAGTGAAAACCATTTCAAAGAGTGTATCTCTCCCACATGAGGGAGAGAATTAATCTCGGCACCAGTGCTTAATATTTTGTTCTATCTGACTATCGTGTATACGTCCACTTTAATATATTATAACCTGAATGAGCTCTAGTGCGGCCACATTCAACAAATTTCAGAACTGCACTAGAAATTTCCCCTGTTTTCTTTTTGTCTCTCGGGATTTCCACTTGTTACAAAGTGTACCCGCTAGCGTCGCAAGCTCCAGGACAAAAAAAACTTGAAGTCTATATCGTAATATCAAAAAGTTTAAGAAGGTCACACTGCCAATAAAAAGATCCATCATTCTACTTTCTGACATATGGAACCGATCTCCTTACCACTTGCTCACAAGTGTTTTTAAAAGTTTACATTTGTTCCTCGATCATTTGTGCCTCTTTATGTCGATTAGCGAAAAGAAGTAAATAAATGTGAGATAGTTCCAGATGGTATTTTTTGTTATATAAAAACTTAATTACATGACGTGTGTGTAGGTTAAGATTAACAATTGTGACTCTGAATCTAGTAAGATAAAAATCGATTATTTCATTTTCACACATCCATCGTCAGGAAACTCAGTGTTGATCAAGGAAAATTTTAGAGCATGCTTAGAGGACAATCAGAGATATCTGATCACTGTAGAACATCACTTGCAGCTACAGATAATCTTCCCTTTTAGAATATTTTCTGTCATCCGAAAAAATATGTGAAAAAGATTAAGCCACGCGGTGATAAAACCAGATGAGAATTAAACACAAGTTTTAATTTGTTACTGAATAACACATAACGCTCTTTTAAAATTTGAACATCAATTCCTGATCAGCGACGATCCCAGAGTTCCACATATAACAACTATCCCTGTAAAACTACACCCGAGTGAGCCTGAATTTGTAGGTTTATGTTATGACTGCACTGTTCTTTATTTATGTTATTAACAGGTGTAATATGTTTTTTTTTATTTCACACACCCAATCTCACTTAACGGATCAAAGCCTTGAATATTGGCTTAATGCGGCCGAAAGAAGATGAAAAAATAATACATATTATGAAATATCGTTTGTTAATTATTTATGTACCGGCTATGTTTTTAATTTGGACTAGTGTATTGTTCTTTGGCCAGTGGGAGGTCTTGTGTGTCACGTAATGAATATGCGGCTTAACATCTGAAATTTTCTCCAAAGTGTTAGAACATATTAGACAGTATAAAACGTAAAAAAAAACGAATGTTAAGCTAGTGTAGGTCATTATTAAATTTTGAGTTTGTTAGTAAGCTACGTTGAGTCTGATGCTGTTAGTTAGTTAGCTAGTTCAGTGCTGTAAATTTTGAGTTGGTGTGTTTGCAATAAAGCATAAGATATACGAATTATCAAGTAGCATTTCTGTTTATTCATTTCTTATTTGTGAAGTTAAGTCTATTTTAGTTCCGTAAAATCATGTAACTTGTAGAACTTGTTGGAAAAATAAAATGCTTTTCTTATCATTAACTGGACCAAATTTTGAATTTTTTTTACCTAATATTCCGAAATATCCACCTAACATAAGAAACAGTTGAGCACTTTACATTAAAATTATTTCGGATTAGCAAATCACCAAGTCGAATGACAACCACAGACGATATACAGATGTGGTGGAATGGAATGTATGATAACTATATTTTGACATTGTTAACTCTCACTTATCTCAAGCAGCTGGAGAACGAAACGGGTATTTATGCTATTGCAGATGAAAACATAGCGGTCAATTCAACGGACACAGCATGTATAGATTTCTGGTGCTCGGACTGTTGAAACGGGCTCTGGAAAACCGGCGTCCTGGTACAAAAAAATCATCAGGAAGGAGTGATATGTATGTGACATAACAGCCTTACGACGGGGTTACTTACAATGGAAATTACGTTACAGGGTTATTTTCACGATGGACAGTCGGACGTGACAACATGGACTGTGATAATGTGGTAAGACATTGAAATAATTTTAGTATAACGTACTCAACTTCAGTATTTAAAATAGATGCATTTTATCATTCAAATATTTTCACATTTTTCATAATAATTCTTTACCAAAAATATTGATTTCCTTCGGCTCTTGTATATAAAACGAATCTTAATACTTAATCTAAACGGCGATATTTATTTTCACGAAACTTTAATAGTGTTGATCGTAAATATGTTTTTTCTTAAATTCTAAAGTTCGATAATGCATCATTGAAATGAGGTCACGAACGTGGAACACAAATGTTTCGTGTGAAGTATTGTCAACTTTCTTATGACATGTCACTTTCAGAATGAAGTAGCTTAGGTTAAAGACGATTCTTTTTAAATATTTCTATGAGGTAGGTCAAAAGGCATTAATTATTTCTAGAATGTACGAAGTTGGGGTTAAAAATATATCTCGTGAAAAAAAGCACGTGGTGATAAGTTTGGGAAATGGTCATTTCATCTAAATTATAACCTTCAATAACCGAAAAAAAATATTTTTTTGACCACCTTCAAGATAATCTGTACTCAAATATGCCCAATTATTATTTTGTATGTATAAGAGGTTTGAGTGCCCGTATTCGGGATCACAGGTTCGGAGTTTCGAATCTTGGTAATTTCACACACATAAAAGTAAAGCTTTCTGGTTGTGACGCATACAAATATGTCTGATATAACACCTGACGACGGCTGGAGAATTCACTGGTCGAAACGTTGTGAAAATAATAATATATATGATAAAGACGAGAATAATAGTCCGAATAATCGTATCATTAATAATACTAACACCTCGTCTCAATCATTCCGCAAAACTATACATACATACCTTTGAGAGAATGATTAATTAAGTTTGTTTCAGCGCAAAGCCACATAGTGGCCATCTGAACTGGCTATGTTCATCGCGAGGAATTGAAACCCGATTTTAGCGTTGTAGATCCATAAATTTACCGCTGACCCACAGGTGAACCTAAACTAAATTAACTCCAACTTAGGTCATTTTAATAAAAGGTACGGAACGCCTTAAAGAATACTTGATCTAATTTTCAGTGTAAGAAGAACATTCGAATCAATAAGGAAAAAATAAACCACTTAACACAGTTTATCAACAACAATTTGTGGACGTTTTCAGTGTATAATGAAAAAAAACCTGCAGAATAAGCCAGCGATTTCTCCCACGCAAAATAAAAACAGAAGATGGCAAGATCTTATCTGTGTATAAGATCTGTGAAAAAAAAAAGGCACGCAGGGGGAGACTTGAGTGAAAATATCTCCACTATTCAGTAAAACAGTATTTACAACTGCAAACCACATGTGCAAATATACAATAAAAAATTCAAGAATCCTAATTCAGTTTACCACTGTTTGGTTTCAGAGCATCACGTTCCTACGGGAAAAAAATAGATAAAGAATAGTAATGCTACCAAATTTGTTTAAGTTATTACACTAGTAAAACTTTAGAAAGCCTAAGCTGGATTTTATAGGACCTTACCAACATTAATGTGAAAAAAACAACATTAAACATTGTGTTGTTTGAGCTTGTTAAATGAAGTGGTCCATGTAATTTCCATTAATGTTTTGAATGTAATTCCCGGTTTCTCGTCGCTGTTATTGTTAGAAATGGCATTTCGATTCGTTTGTTCCCATTAACTAGGCTTATGCCAGAAATGTAAAATATAAAACACAGCGCTATTGGCGTGATGCTTTTTACCATCTGAAAATAGTTTTTATGTTGATATAAGAACTTCTTTGTAAAATAAAGTCACATATCTTTGAATCTATAAAAGAAAAACAAAATTATTGTAATGCATAATACAACACTTGCTCACAATAAATATACTGAAAAATATATGATTCTCACATGTTGGCGGTTTGTTATACCCTCTATTAACCCAACCATTCAATCTCGATTATTGGGGTAGTATAATGTTACATTCGCATCATTTTAATGTGTTGTGTTCTTGTAACTCTAGCTTTTTGCTTCAAGAATCTCCGTTGTATCTAGTAAGGCCATTCTGAACTCTCATTATAGCTTAGATAATTAAGAAATTTTGTGTATTTTTCGTTAATAAAAAAGACAATATAATAACTGTATTAAGAACAGTTTCTATACATTGTTGTTATGGTGTTAAATATATGATGTCATTACTGACTTTTGATGCTTAGTTTCGTTGATCTATGTAGTTTCCTTATTTTACATGTAATAATGCTGAACTTGTAGAAACTGTCTTATAAACTTTGTTGCAAAGTATGTAATCGTCCCAAAATGTTGCTATACACCCACTCGCTAATTTATATTTTAACTCCACGTAATAAGATGAAAATAGATATATAAGTGAGTAGATAAGATTAATAATACTAAAATAAACTGATAAATGGCATACTCTGGAAATGAAGTGCTTCATTATTGGGGAGAGCGTGGCTTAATGGTTGGCGATCCTACAATTTATATTCGAGGGTTCACGGTTTACGACCTGTTCTCGCAAAAACACCCTCTGCCTTTGGGGTCATGGGTGTACTATAAGGGTAACAATCAAATCTAACTATTCCATCAGACAATACAAGGCCATAAGTTGTTGGTGGGTATTGTTGACTAGCTAACCTCCTTCTAGTTTCTACGTGAAGAAAGCTCATGTGTAGCTTTTCGCGAAAAACAACAACAAAACAATCCGTTAATGGAATAGACCATTTGTTCTCAATATACTTGAAGTCATTGCATGCAAACAAAATCTTTGAAAAAGACAAATTCAGAATTTTAGCAGATGTGTATATTTGTGTATAAATACTAATTTGATCTGGATCAGAAGTTATCAGTCTGTGGTCCTTGGATCATTGATGAGCAAAGAAATTCCTTCAGGGAGTCCGCTAAAGGGTTATATAATTATGGAAAGATCACAAAACAAACCTGAAATTTAAGACCTTGAAAACTCGACTGTATAAGCAGGTAGAAGCAGTGTGTATAACTCCACATATCTCAAGTGGAACAGTTCTAAAAAGTTCATCATGCAGCTGTGGAGTTAAAGGGAGTGTTTAAAATATGGTTAATTCCTCAGTTTATTGCACGGTTCGCCGGGATAAAAAAATTTCAGAACCACAAATTTAGATCAACACCTTACTGAAATTCCAGTAGTCATATTCGCAGGAACAAAGGTCGGCCATACATGAAACACGTTACTAAAAGTCACTACTAGTAAGGTTATTTAGAGAATGTTATTTACGTAACAGAATAGCAACGAAGAAAATGATTAACGGATAGGATGCGTTAATACACACGTTGAAATCGAGTTATTTATCATAATGGATAACCAAGTAAATGGCCAAGAATGAAAGTTCTGATGATAGCATCATAATCACATAGAATCATAACGGATAACCAAGAATGAAAGTTCTGATGATAGCATCATAATCATATAGAATCATAACGGATAACCAAGAATGAAAGTTCTGATGATAGCATCATAATCATATAGAATCATAACGGATAACCAAGAATGAAAGTTCTGATGATAGCATCATAATCATATAGAATCATAACGGATAACCAAGTAAATGACCAAGAATGAAAGTTCTGATGATAGCATCATAACCATATGGAATCATAACGGATAATCAAGTAAATGACCAAGAATGAAAGTTCTGATGATAGCATCATAATCACATAGAATCATAACGTATAACCAAGTAAATGACTAAGAATGAAAGTTCTGATGATATTATCATAATCATATAGATATACAAAGCCATGCGGCTTTAAAAACTCAACTGAAAGATAGACCATAAATAACACATACATAACTCCACGCAATAACGTAGGATTGTTAATTTCAAACGAATTCACAAAAATAAGTCCTTGATCCAAATATCTCAAGAATTATGTTTTCTCAGAACTTCAGTTATAAAAAAAAATAAATTGAGGGTCTAGCATTAACAGAGTGCTTCGCAAAAAAATCGTTATTTTTCGTTTCTATTTTTTACACCACTCAACTTGTTTTTATAGATTAAATACACATTAAAAATTAATGATTTCCATATCAGCAACACCATTAACTTTAATTATCTATTTGTATTAGTCAACCAAAAGAAACCCTCAACTTACATATTTTTCCCTACCACACCATAGCTACGTATATGTCATAGCTGGATACATGAAGATAAGGCAAGCTCCGAGACTAATCGGAGGTAAATGCCCTTAGAGACAGCGCGTTCTGCATAAACCGTTAAGACCGAATAGATGTAAAAATAATGATTACCACATTTGCCAAAAAAAGGGGGGGGGCAAAAGTTAATTTTTAAACGATTAATTCCTGTGTCAGAGTACAGAATTTCATCGAAAAATGACTGAAACAGTAGCTAAATAATGCTATACTTAAGAATATTTTCGGATTATCAGTCATACAAAACGTTATTTCGTTTGTAAAGTAGTAATTTGAGTATGAGCTAATTTGGTCAAGCCTGAATTATTTTGCAGTGTAAAACATTAAGGTGGTAACATTTGGCATTTTAGTTTTCCCGAAAGGGGGCCGACGACCGCCAGGAGGGGTCACCTGTTTTAACCATTCGCACCATTATACAGTAGTGTGTTGGCTGTCAGTCAGCCAGTAGAAACTAAGATGACGTCACATAAGAGACGCTTAACGTTGCAATTTGTACTATCATGATGTCAGTAAAACATGTGCATGCCATTGATTACGAGAAGAATTATGCACTCGGTAGGCTACAACACAGCATGACATATAAAGTTCAAAGGCAAGAAATACAAATATTTGTTAATCTTAATTTTGGTATTATTTACTCTTGAAAAGGAATACTTTCGGGGACCCTGCAGAAGTATTTCTAGTTTATATAATAATATTCCTTCTGTAGATCATTATATCTTGGCACAGACATGCCGGAATAAAGAATATGGTCCCCAGATGGGACAGCAGTAAGTCTTCGGATTTACAACGCTCAAATCAGGGGTTTAATTCCCCTCGGTGAACACAGCAGATAGCCCAATGTGGCTTTGTTATAAGAAAACACACACACACACATAAAGAATATGTAATTTACTTTGAAGAAATTGCAACATTTTATGCAGGCTGATATGTCTCTTGTTAAATAATCCATATCCAAAATGTGTGTCTACTGTTGCTATATCACAACTAGCTAGATGTTGCTCGAGGAACGTACAACTGGTGTGCAAAAGAAGTTTGAAAGTTACGTATGATGCCACTATGAGCAACTTCACCAACTCCAATGTGTCACTCCCTAAGTGACTTTACCACTCCAGATTTAAGTAGTATCTTGGGTGCTGATTGTGGAGAAAACTAAATAAAACACACTATTTTGTCATACTGTACTCGTATACCTATAGCAACAAAGCGATGAGAAATCAATTGCCTTCGACTACATCAGATGTTAGTGGTAAAAAAACGAAAATAAAGTCCGTTGTTGGTGTACTATAACTTCACAATACTATTAATACCACAAGTGCTTTTCTGAGTATTCCTGCAAATACGTATTAAACTATACAGTTTTTTCTAACACTCGCCCTAGTAAAATGTATTGATCATATTTTGTTTGAGAGATTCAGAAAATTGACTGCACTATTGTTGACTACCACTAAGCGAGTAGCCCTGTGTAAAAACACTTGTGAAACACAAACATTTTACGGGCGGCCAAAAGAATGCGCCCTTGACTGAGAAATTAACAGTTTGCACCATGAAAAATGTGCCTTTCTTAAATACGCATGAGTAGTAATAAATATAAAGTGAGGGATTACTCAGAGAATAATGTTTTACTCTATCCTAAATTGCAGTTCTTCCTTTGTATTTATATCTGGCGAACCTAAATATTCCCACTAGTATTCGTAACCGAGGTAAGTCGTGCTTGTATTTTGTGAAGTTAGAATACATCAATGTATACTGCTAAAACAACACGTAAACTTAAATATTAGTCTCGAATCCTATATTTCGTCAGCTGCAGGATTCCTCGTAAAAATGTATCTTTTTTTTTTTGTGGTGATGGTGGTGGAGGGGGAGGGCTCTATATAGAACTTTTCAGGACATAGGCGGTGAGTGAGCCTTTTGTTTGAATTTTGGTAGGCTATTCTGTCACGTGTCGGAGTGGTGTAACCTTACTTGAATATTCTGTGCCAAACAAACAAATACACTTTAAAGTTTATGCAACAATTAACATACGGGTAGAACCTATAAAATAGATGCCAATCAATTCCATAAGGTAGTTTTTCGTTGGGGGGTTACACAATTGGGAAGAATCAGCTCGTGCTCCTATATGAATAAACTTCCCCCAGTAACTCACATACACCCTCTTTAGATCTCTCTCTCCTTCTACATATACTGTATAATATATTTTAGCTGGTGAGAATGAGCCCCGTTAGGCACGGTTTATTCGGAGAGGCTAAGCCTTCCCAAGCTTTTTATACGTGCCGCCCCCGTTTTAGGAGTAAGTGCAAACACAGTAAAAATTATTATGAAAAAAAGGTGGGATATGTCGTTAGAAGTGTGATTTAGAAATAACTTGTGAAAATCTATTAAAATGAAGTTAATTTTATAACAAACTAATAAAAAACTGTTTGGGCCTTTACGACATAAATAACTCTAATGAAAGATAATAAAAACAAAAGTATTCAATTATTAAATCTTTAACCTAAGGCTAAACTATTTTGAAATATTTCTATTCTACTTATATGTATATATACTGAGACGATTTTAATACAGAGAGTTGAGACGATACACTAAAACAACTTAGAATATGTAAACTAGAAAATCACTTGACAACCAAAGTCGATATAAAGTGGCGATGGAATTTCATGTATGAGGGCTACATTTTGACACTCTTTAGCGTTTTTTTTTTTCTTAGGTAGTGTGATCCCACCGAAATCTAATTGCTTTAGGGAAGGGTAAGTAACAACCTTTGAGAACAAAATATTCATCTACCCAGATCATAAAATGACCTCAGATCAGGAATTAAAATTTCCAAAGCGGGATATCATTTGTTATTAATAGCATAAGAATATGGATCAACTTGAAAACCAAAGGTTCACCCAGAAAAAGACCTGTAACAAATTGTACTACAGAAAGAAAACAGTGGAAAAAGCTGTCTACGTGCCCTTGGAAGCAGTACACAATATAATGAAGAAAAATTTCAGCTGAAAACGAATCCAATAGGTATGTATTCCCCAATATTAGACTTCCAGTTATACCTCCCGTTCAACCGTCGCATATCTCAAGTAGTTGGAGAATAAAATGGGTATTCATGCTATTCCATACGAAGACATACAAGTTAAGTCATTGGATGCAGAGCCTAAAAATTGTATGTGATCACACTGTTGAAACTAATGGGAAACCTTCTTTCTTGTATGATGGATTATGGAAAGTCAATAGGAAATCACGGTGTGCTTTGGACAAGACAACCTTATGATGCAGCCTTTTTCAATGGAAATTACCTACAGGGTTATTATCAAGATAAACACTCTTCAGCTAGAGCATGATCGGACTTGGAAATATGGACTTTAACGACGTGGTGAAGCTCCGAAATCGTTTTAATATTACGTGCTTAATCTCTGTATACCTAATCCATATTTTTCCAAAGAAAAACAAAAAGATAATTTTTTATATTAAAATAAAACTTTCGAGTCTGTAAATATTTATTTTTTCATTTTATTATACACATATTTCTTGGACTGATGTTGTACAGATAGGCCTATTATAACGAAGACAGGGTTTGGCTTGAATTTTGCTAAGATCAAGGCTATTTTAACCATAATAATCATGCATGATGTCATGTTTTCACACAAATTATCCTAAAATGTTTAAACCTTTAAAAACGTTTACTAAAAAAAATGTTTATTTAGCAAATTCCAAACACTGCATTTGTGAACGTTTTAGTTAATGTCAAAATTATAATTATAAGCAATATATTAGTTATATTAGAGTTGCCTCAATTTAGAACCAGAACAGCTAAAAGCTCGAAGAGTGAATGCAGGCTCTGAAACGATGTAGAATCTTTCCTGAACACTGCAGTATCAGGATTCATGATATTTTTACATGAAATATGAAATCATTATCGTTTTTCATAACACGTTTCTAGTTCAAAAATTTCTATTTGACGAAACATTTAATAATCATGATTTTAAGATTTAGTACGAAACGAAAGTTATTCAAGTTATTTCTCGAGATCACATCCAAATTCTATCATTCTCTGATCAAACGATCAGAAGTTGTTATTGTCACAAAACTTATTCAGGACCATGTTACCATGAAATGGACATGTACGTTATAAGACCATATACCACAGTTATCAAATTTCGATATTCAAGCCAATGATGTTTTCGTGAATTGGGGATGCGAGCAACACGTCTAACTTGAGATTATGGTTAAAACAAAGGTAGTTCCTTTCATTGCAAATATGAATAAACCCGTAAAGATTACTGGCGAATACAAAAGCCAGACATGCTGTGGATTAACTAAAAATCATAGCACGTAATTTCCAACTACAGGATCTGATCGTCTGTAAAAGTATTTTCTGTAAGAATAATTATGCAGATAGATGAAATCTAAATGTGAATGCAAGAGGCTGGTTTTTAGAAGTAAAGTGGATTTTCTGATATTGTTTGCTTTCTACAAGTAACGAGGATTTGCCGATACTCTTTGACAGCTAGCTGTACTGAGGATTTGCCGATAATGTTTGATTTCCAGCTGCACAGTGGATTTGCCAATATTATTTGATATATAGTTGTACGGAAATTTTGCTGTTACCATTTGATATCTAGCTGTACTGTGCTTTTGCCGATACTGTTTGATTTATAGTTGTACTAATAATTTCCTGATGATGTTTGATAAACAGGTGCACGGTATTTCCCAATACTGTTTTTTTTTTCGCTGTACTGAGGATCTTCCGATACTGTTCGGTTCCACCTGCGCCGTGAATTTCCCAATGCTGTTCGATTTCCAGTTGCACGGTGGATTTCCCAATGTTGTTGATAAGGTGTAAACTATTACGAGAACATAAGTCAAAAATCGTGCGTTGGTTCGTACTGCTCATTAGGAATGAAAATTTCAGTATCCCAATAGTCCTAAGTCCTCAGAGTCCAATTAAGCTGTAACTTCTCATTCCAACTGTCAATAAACTATACAAGCTCCAAACACACACACACACATAACCAGTGAGAGACCAGAACGGTAGTGCTAGCTGTTGATGATCTTGTCCAAAGACTAAAATTCATCACTTGATGATTTATTGCGATACACACACCTAAATGAATCGCTACAAGAACTACGAGGTAAACAAAATACTTTGGTCAAGCAACAGGAGGAATTCTAAGAAATTTACATGAAACACAAGTAACCGATGCTTAGAGTGGCCAGCCACCCAACACGTTAAGAATCCCTCCTTTTAGGACTAACGTTAAAAGACTACTACGCTATATTATGGACCTCCTATCCTATAAACCAGGTACTCTTGGGATCTGGTAAAGAATAAAGAAAATGTTTCTATTTAAAGAAATATTCCCACTAGGACGTATCCCCTGTATCTGAGATATCATCTGCTATTAAAATGGAGACTATTTTACAAACGCCTCAAGTGATCATACAGAATCTAAAGCCTAAATGTTGTATAAATAATTCACATTGTCAGCATTCTTCAAGAGAGAAACGTTTGATCAGTGTCGAAACAAGCCAAACCCGATGTGGCTTATAATCAAACATCAATATTAAATGTCCTATCTAAAGGACAGCTAGCAGAATGCAACATCTAGATAATTTCGATACGTTTACATTTATTTCAAAGGACAAACTGAATTTTCTTCCAAATATAGAGCAGACAAAAACAAACTAAAGTACAAACTGTAAAGTTCGATTGGTAAAACGTATTTGTTGTAGTACCTGACTAGTATCCACGTGGTAGAATGAGTATCTAATTAGTATCTACGTAATAGAAGGAGTACTTGACTAGATCCACGTAATAGGAGTGTCTAACTAATATCCACATGGTAGAAAAAGTACTTGACTAGTATCCACGTAATAGAAGGAGTGCCTAACTAGTATCCACGTGATAGAAGGAGTGCCTAACTAGTGTCCACGTGACAGAAGGAGTGCCTAACTAGTATCCACGTGATAGAAGGAGTGCCTAACTAGTATCCACGTGATAGAAGGAATGCCTAACTAGTATCCACGTGATAAAAGGAGTATCTCACTAGTATCCACGTGATAGAAGTAGTATCTAACTAGTATCCTCAGGTTAGTGGAGATTAGTCAATTTTCAGGTTTAATCGCTATCAGTTAGCTGTACATGACGAGTACAATTAAATATTTCAAATCAGAAGAACCCATAATATTCCGTATTAAGCAACCATATCATTTCACAAACAGGCAAAAAAGATTTACTCAAACATCAGGAATTTCAATCCAGTATTACATCAATAATATTTAAATCAATCAATTACTCACCAACATTACCAATGCAATGTGCCAAAAATGTTTGTTAAACAGCAGGCCAAAAGCAAATAGTGTTGAACACATAGAACAGATAAATACTGCCTGCATAGCAATCTGAGGGTCGCGGGCTCGAATCATGTTGCCGATTATGCTTGCCCTTTTAGTCGTAGGAGCATTATAATATGTTGATCAATCCCACTATTTGTGGTATAAGAGTAACCCAAGATATGGGGGTGGTTGGTGTTGACTAACTGTCATCTCTCTAGTCTATCAATTCAAAATTAGGGACGGCTACTACAGATATCACTCTAGTAGCTTCTCGCAAACTTCAATACACAAGCAAACATAGAAGCTTATCAGTTTGTAAACAGCAATCTTCACAACCCTGCCATATATAAACAGAGTAGAAAACTAAGTCGAAGTAGCATAATGTATTTTACAGATACAGTGTCTGAAAAGAAGAAGTCATGAGAACGTGCTTACTGTAGATCTAAAGTAAGTTCTATTATATCAGTGTTTACTTTTCTTTCCTTGCCAGTGGCACTTTTTCGCTTTTACTTAGGAACAAAAACACAATGGAAGCGAGTACTGTCTGATAAACTTCATTACAAATAATGAAATACGAAACGTATAAAACATTTTGTTATATTGTATTTTTTCCCGATACTTTAAGCTACAGACGAGTAAGCTACGTGGTATATAAGCTGTTGTCAAGTAATATTAAACCACATGACCAACTGTTTCTAATTTTACAGTACTTGTGTTGAACCACGTGCACCAAGCTTTGTCAAAAGTGTGGGGCAAGTGTAAAGAAGATCTGACTAGCGAAAGAGGCAAAAAAAAGATTGTTGCTAAAAAATATTCAAAACGAAGTGGCACGTATCCTTTCTGACCCCATGGTTAGTCTCCTGTGGGTTGAACGACAGGGGGGGTTCGACTCCCTCGAAGTAAGTAATATTTAGAATGAAAGTACATAGACAAGTTTCAATGATTTTGTTTCAGATGAAACGATTTGGAGTCTTAATATTATATAATATAAAAATCCTGATTTTTCACTTTATCTGTAAATTTGTATGAAATTAATAGACTAATTTATACAAAATCATAAAAGTAAATACAGAAATGGACGTACAACTATTTTTGCCATGTTCTTAGACTATTAAACATTAACACACTCAAAACCGCTGTCGCTTACATTTTGAAATGTTTAGAATAAAACTTAACACTAATGGCTCGCTTTCAGTTATTATAGACATATTCAAACAATTTTGAGGAAATCACTTTGAAATCAAAAAGATTAATTGGCAAATACAGAAAGCTGCTAATTAGCATACTCGAATATATTAATCTTAGCCGATATTATGGAGTTTTGTTTCAGTCACTGTAAAAGTTCACCCAAACAGACTGCAGTTGTACCAGATTTTCTGTTGTAATTTCATTTTAACTAATTGTCGTTATGGACAAAAGCAATATTGAACTGGATATTTTTTCTTTGAGCAATGCGACATTAACTAACAATGATCGGACGATAAGGTAATAATTAATTTGTTTGGTGCGGCCTGGCTGTATGAGCAACAAACACTATGCACCCCATTTTACTGATACGTTTTCATCAAGGCGATATATATATATATATACACACATGTAATAAATGAAGAAAATCTAATTCCTTCAGGATTGTCCAACGATTGCTCCAATAACCTTGTTCAAGCTCAGAATTACTACAGCGCCTGTCGTCTTGCCCTATACGTTCATAGAATGTCGACCTCAACTCCACGATCTTATTTACAGAGAGTATTACTAAATCAATAAACCGGTAGACAGTCAGTTGCCTCACGAATAATTACCACAGAAAATTACTATACAATTAGTTTGAAGCGAAAACGTATAATAGAGAGGCTAGAGGAACACTGGTGATTTCGTTTAAAGTTGACCACAAGTTTTCTTAAAGAAGCCCTCGTTAGATACAATGTTTTTCTTTATTTATATGGAAGATAGACCATAATTCTTTAAGGTTTTTGTTTTATTAGGAATCCTGTGAATATGAGAAGTATTTTAATACAGAAAATTGTAAATGACCAACTAAACCACGGACATAAACCAAAATCCCGTTACTTTTATTAGGAATCCTGTGAATATGAGAAGTATTTTAATACAGAAACTATTAAATAACCAGATAAACCACGGACATAAACCAAAATCCCGTTTCTTTTATTAGGAGTCATGTGAATATGAGAAGTATTTTAATACAGAAAATTGTAAATGACCAAATAAACCATGGACATAAACCAAAATCCCGTTACTTTTATTAGGAGTCCTGTTGTTTTTAATTATGCACAAAGCTACACAAGGGCTATCTGTACGGATCGAAACCAGGATTCTAGCGTTGTAAGTCCGCAGACATACCGCTGTGCCACTGGGGGGCAGGAGTCCTGTGACTACGAGAAGTATTTTAATACAGAAAATTGTAAATAACCAAATAAACCACGGACATAAACCAAAATCCCGTTACTTTTATTAGGAATACTGTGAATATGAGAAGTATTTCAATACAGCAACTATTAAATAAACAGATAAACTACGGACATAAACCCCAATTCTGTTTTTATTAGGAATCCTGTGAAACTGATATTTTAATGTAGAAAATTTTAAATGACCAGATAAAGCACGGGCATATACCCCAATTCTATTTTTTTTTTTTTCAATTAGGAATCCTATGAATATGACACGTATTTTAATACAGAAACTTTCGGATAACTACACATTCTCGTGCGGACTTACAACGCTAGAATCCTGGTTTCGATACCCTCAGATAGCCCATTGTGTAGCTTTGTGCTTAATTACAAACAACAACAACTACACATTCTACACGTCTTCACGAATGAACGAAAATATATACATTAATTCTTTTAAATACCAATGATTATTAAAACAAATGTTTAACATACCGTCAATTAACATGAAATATAACTAAAGGAGAGTGAAAAGGCCTTGTTGCAAGTTTAATACGAGCTAAGCTATGGAGGTTGAAATAAACCATGCTATGTTAAGATCCCTGGTGCACGGCACGGCTGGTTGAATATTAACAACCTGTTTCATAAGTACGCTATGATGTAGATTCATATTTTAGTTTACAACTGAGTAATTCAAATGTTTAGGATGAGTGAACGACGCATTAATAACAAGGATTTTAACACAAGTACTTTTTTTCCTTTAGATGTAGTAATGGTGATACATTTTACCATTAACAGTTTCATCAAATTATCTGGTAAAAACAGAGTACTGAAAAACAATTAAACCATTTTCATCACAATTGATTTTTTATTCCTTAAGTTTCCGTATTGCTATTTTTATCCTATTTGTTTACACAGTCTTTCATCACAACTGATTTTTTCCCCATCAAGATCGTATTGGTATCGTTATGCTTTTTTTTGTTGTTGTTCTTACACTAAACACCAGAGCTTCTTACATATAAAATATTATTGATTTCAAACACTTATCCATCTGTTTAATCGCGTGCACATTCCAAAGCCACAGGTTTACAAAGACAATTCTGATTCGTATGGTAAGTCAGTAAGCGATCCTTACCGCTGCAGTCACACGTAGCCTTTAAAACGTAACATATGAAACTTGCAATGTTACTAAATTAGGCAGACAATGTTTTAATAAGCCGGTATAAGAAAAAAGGTTCGGAGAGAAAAAAAAGAGCATTACTTTATGTTACTAACTCTATCTAGGTGACTAAAAATATATGCGGAGAAGGTGAATAGAATAAGAAGGATAAAAACAAGAGAGTTGGGAAAGAAAGATAAACATTTTTTTTCACCTAGTTAAAAATGAAAGAATATCAGATTACGGTTAAGTTAATATAAGTAAACTACGCACCGAAATGCATATCAATTTATAATACAATTTACTTGGATTCGTTAATGTTTTAAGATTATCCATATTAATAAAACTCTAGTTGTTTTTTGTATAGAAAATATAAAAACTTTAATTATCAGGCTACAACTTTGTGCGGTTTTTTCACATGCTTCTGTTGTTTTCCTCACATTGTTTTATAATATCTACCAAGAAACAAAGAGAAATGAACTCGCTTAAGTAAAATGTGCAATATAATTTATATACAGAAAGGCATAAGAACTGAATGGAATGTTCCTGGATGGAGCTTAGCGTGTTCTACTGAAAATCCTCTTCACAAAGTTCCCAAGATACTTCAAAAATAGTATTCATATCCAACTAAGCATTTTAGAAAACATTGAACGATATATATATATATACATAAAGAGAGACAGATGTTTTGTACTTGAAATATAAAACCAATCCAGATTAACTATGCAATCAAGGCCATCTACGGCATTCGATCCAAACTTTGTACATACTGGTATTTCAGCTAACGTCTATTTCAACTCTTCAAGCTATGTACAAACGCCACCATGCTAGTAAACCTTGAAGAAAGGTCAGCTTTTTCACGACACTGTTTTATATAGTTGGATGTCAGTGTTAGAATTTTATAAGCGCGTTAACGCATTTTATCCTTGTTCTTCACTGTTGTTATAACCCAAGGAATTCATTCTTATCCTTCATCTTCACAGTCGTTATAACCCAAGGAAATCATTCTTATCCTTCATCTTCAGAGTCGTTATAACCCAAGATTCGTTCTTATCCTTCATCTTCACTGTTGTTATAACCCAAGGAATTCATTCTTATCCTTCATCTTCACAGTCGTTATAACCCAAGAAATTCATTCTTATCCTCGATCTTCACAGTCGTTATATCCCAAGGAAATCATAATATACCACACGTTTCTTTAGTTAATTTATTTATTCAAACAATAAAGGTTTAGTACACATATGAAAAATGTGAGATCGTTAATATTCTGTATACTTTAATTTTCATTGAGATTTTCAGTAATACAAATACTAATAGAGCGCATAACTTAGGAAAAATAAAAATATAGAATCACATTCTATGTCATTTTGAATCAAATATTCTTTAGAAACTCAAAAATAAAAAAGGAACTCATTTCAACTGGCCTAATACTTTATCGAAACATAAAACAGGCGATAAACGGGGCTTATATGTCAGATTGAGGCAAAATGAAGTTTACAAATCGGAAAATATATTGGTTTTTGTTTTTAAAGAAACTTTCTTTTGTACAAAATGGTGGTAGTAACTCAGTTGTATATTCTGAGAGAATGATAAAAGCTTTTTTGTATGTTGTGTGCTTAACTTCACGCGTATAACTTAGGTGTAGCATAATTTATTTTGTAGAAACTCAGGTGAAATAACTTATTTTATAGATTCTCATATGTACCACACTTTACTATGTAGGTACTCAGTTATATCACAATATATTATACAGGCATTGAAACACTGCATAACGTACTATGTTGGAACTCAATTATAGCATTATTTATATCAATAGGCACTCAGATACAAAACTGTTTATTTTGTAGATACTCACATATAGTAGTATTGTTTGTCTTGTAGGTATTTAGTTATAATAGCACTATTTATTTGGTAGATACTCATATATAGTAGTATTGTTTGTCTTGTAGGTATTCAGTTATAATAGCACTATTTATTTTGTAGATACTCACATATAGTAGTAATGTTTGTCTTGTAGGTATTCAGTTATAATAGCACTATTTATTTTGTAGATACTCATATATAGTAGTATTGTTTGTCTTGTGGGTATTCAGTTATAATAGCACTATTTATTTTGTAGATACTTAGATATAGTAGTATTGTTTGCCTTGTAGGTATTCAGAAATAACAGCACTATTTATTTTGTAGATACTCACATATGGTAGTATTGTTTGTCTTGTAGGTATTCAGTTATAACAGCACTATTTATTTTGTACATACATATAATAGCTTTGCTTATGTAGAATTATAATTATAAACGGACTTTTCTCTACGTTAGTGAAAATTATGTTTATAATTCTACAGATTAATTTACTTACGTTATGAGACTTAAACAACAATCAGCATTGTTTATATTGTAGGTTTTCTGGTATACATTGTATATATTCTGCTAATTCAGTTGAACATATCATAATTTACCTGTTATAAAACTGGGTAGAAAATAAGGTTGGAAATGACACATTTCTGTTATACAATAATTGAAAAACAACCATGCTTATGAAATAAAAAATTCCTTTAAGATATGCATTTGTATTCAAATCAAAGTATAATGAATACCCTTGAAAACATTCTCTACTTCTAAAGCTTGCATAAAACAAAGTAAAAAAACATAATATTTTAAAAATTTCTTTTCAAATGTTACTAATACATTTCGAAGAAACACGAACATTCATCCGTGAATTAAAATAATACTTTCCGTTACAACAATTATTATCTACAAATAAAAACACATTTGCTGATCTTTAGATTGTTACACGTTATTTTACTGAGTTTGCCTAACCAATCAGTAACTCACACGTAGAAACAACAGTTCAGAAAATATTTATTAGTTACACATAAGACAGAATTAGAATAAAATCTTAACACTGTTTCTATTAAGCTTGTATGCCTACACATACTCGGTAACTTATACTACAGACTATACACGCGTTATAAACTGGTACGCCCTTGTGGCTTGGCAGTAAGCTTGAGTGATTGTAACGCAAAAATTCGCGGGTAGATCCCTACGGCGAGCACTCCTTAGCCAGTCCACAATGCAGTTTTGCGCTTATACGAAAATGTAAACAAATATAAAACACGAAATTTCTATACTTTTATGATTAACGTCTCCTTTACTGAATCGCCGCCTGAACAAACCTTTAAGTACTAATAGGTAATAATTTAGAAATATATTTTAGAAAATAATCTATATAAGCACTTCTAACAGAAGTGAAATTAAAAAATATAAGAGTAAACACATCATGGAAAGAAGTACAAAGAAAGAATGGAGATGTTATTATAATCATTCTGATACCTTATTTATACATAGTCAAAACTGAAATGATGTTCATCAATTTTTCCATGTTTTACATATATTAAAAACACACACTCAATAGTAATAGATCAAAGTTTGAAGAGAACAAGAGCACACAGTTCATAGCACAATTGTAACTTGAAAAAAAGCAATTCGTTTCTGACTGCAGAACATATTATTATTATTATTATGTGTGATTTTTTTTCTGTATTTGCATATTTAATGTACGTCGTTAAAAAGTTTGCTTGAATATCCAACTTCTGAGCTAAATGTGGCCAAAACCTCTGGGAGCCAGCTTATTAGACGAAAACATTGTAATGCTGACGTATATGAAAGCTTCAGACGAGCGTATATTAAATATCTAACCAAGTACACTTAGTCAAAACACTTTAGTCTAGAAAACGTAGAATTATCATAGGGTCAGTAACTGTGATATTCACGGACCGATTGAATCACTGGATGATAGAAGTACGACTTTATAATACTGAAAGAATTAAACAAAACAGAAAAGAATTTACTAAACGTTCCTGGGTTCCTTGGCTGGAAAAATTAAGAAAACATACAAGAACAAATAGTAAACCATCTCATTAACTACCACTCACACTCTTCACTAAAAATGCATTAAACCAGGATAGGTACTGAACTGCCAAACGTCTATACAGTGGAACAATTGAATACTTACTTTACATTAAAAGGGTCAAACTCCTAGTGTATTTTTTTTTCCGTTTATGACTTAGAAGAGTCAAAACAGCTAAGCTGTGGTAAATTCAGACGTTACAGTACTATCACATCTACGATTTGTAGACAACAGCCCAAGTTATGGTTTATAGAACACAAAATACTCTGCATACATAAGGCACAGAACAAACACCGACAAAACATTTACTTATAAATACGAAAAGTTTTTGAACCAAAACTCAACGTGCTCTCCACGCCGATTGAGGCGGGAACTGTCGAGGGCACGAGCAACGCGCTCGAGCAATATGAACGAAGGAGAGGTCCACTATTAAATGGGTGTAGACAAAGCATGCTGAGGATGAATATCTGTAATCGATTCCTGAGTCGTCTACTCATGAGAAACTATAATAATGTTTATATGGAGAGAAAGTGTCAACAACACATTAATTTCAGGACATTGTCAGTATCACTCAAGTATACTTACCTCTTAGACTTATAAGTAGTGTTTTATATTTTTGGTTGAGATCAAACCATGTAGCGACTCAATGGGCTATCTGTGCTCTGCCCACCACGGGTATCGAAACCCGATTTCTTGCGTTGTAAGTCCACAGACACGCCGCTGTGCCATTGTGGGGCGTATAATGTGTTATTAGGTGCATGTTTGTGAGGACTAAAAACACATGGAACTATATGGGCTTTCTTTAAATCCTACACCATTGTAATCTGAAAAATCTTCAATATTTCTAAAAAAAAATTGTCTGGTAAGGTTGACCTATTGAATTAAAGTTATTAAGTGAGGCTGAAATATGCACCTTAAAAATTACTCAATCGCTCTCTGGTAAAGGTTGAGTAATAACAGTGTTCTCTGGCAAGGCTGAAATGTTTATTAAAATGTTATATAATGGTAATCTGGTAAAATTGTACTGTTTCTTAAAATTTACTATTCTGTATGGTATGATAACGAATTATTTGTCCTTAAAATATTTCACTCGTAAAAGTATCAAGGCATAAGTGCTGCTGTAACTGGTGATAAAATACCTGAAGTATGAAAGACTATAGAAACAATTCTGGTACAAAAATAACAGAATCTCTGGAATCAAAAGAAAATTCAGGAATACAAAAGTTTTTCCAGAAAAATATGTACATTTACCAGAGCGTATACTTTTAGTCTGTAAAGCTTTAAAATAAAGTTTTTCGTCTTCGAATCTCAGCGAATACAGGAAATTTTTCTTGATACCGTTTGCTGCATTTTTTTCCTCTTTCGTTTCTTAGATTGGTTTACTGACTAATGTTTTGCACTTTATTTCAGTCTGGATTCCTGAGATCTAATTATATTCTATATCAATCTGGATTCCTAAGATCTAATTATATTCTATATCAATCTGGATTCCTAAGAGCTAATTATACTTTATTTCATTCTGGATTCTTAAGAGCTAATTATACTTTATCTCAATGTGGATTCTTAAGAGCTAATTATACTTTATCTCAATGTGGATTCTTGAGAGCTAATTATACTTTATCTCAATGTGGATTCTTGAGAGCTAATTATACTTTATCTCAGATTGGATTCTCGAGGGCTAATTCTGATTTCATTCAATTAGATTTTTTAGAACTGATGACACTTTAATCCAAACTGGATTCCTGATAGCTAATTGTACTTTATTTCAATCTGGATTATTGAGAGCTAATTGACAAAGACTATCAGCGCATAATCGTCCATAATTTTGAATTGGCAGACAAGAAAGAAGACAGCTAATCAACAACGTCCATAACTCTTAGGCTACTCTTGTCTGACCAAACAGTGGGATATGAAGGTTAATTCTTACGGTACACTCACAGCCTCAAATTGCAGAGAGCGTTTCTTTCGCTCGGATTCACAGTACTGACATTCTAACCACTTGGCTACACCCAGCTCATCAAAAAGTGCAATATATGCTCGAGTTATACCTTGCCCTAGTGTAACTAAAAAAACATTATCTATTTTGTAATACAAATGTTTAGTTGAGAATCAAACATCCAACTTTTAGTGGTTGAAGTTCAGGTTGATTTTTGATACAAGAACAAATTCTGAGTTTCTTGAGAACAATAAAACAAAATAATTTTGTTAGGTTTAACATCTAAATATAGATAACGTCACACAACAATACTTTTATACCTAAGGTGAATTGAATGAATACGGTAAAACAAGTGAATCCCGTCTTCATGAGAAAAAAAAAAAAAGAGTTCATAGAACGTTAAAGATGCGCTCTTAATTAGGCTTAAACGAACTATATTCGAAATCTTTATGTGTGTGAATATTTCAAAATGAAGATTAGAGTCTCAAATGAATATATATGTATGTATTCATATCTTATCTATTTTTATCACGTTTTACGTTCAGTTTATGAATATGTTTGATCAATCCTTGTTCAAATGTTTAAATAAAACATTTACCAGCTGCGTTGTTATTCGAAACCTTATACCTCTTGCTTTATTATCAGTTTTTCTTACTGTTCAAGGTTGCATAAACATGCTAGATTATGTACATGTATGTTCATTTAACTTTCAGTAGTAAAAGTAGGTACACCTTTTAGGCAGTTTCAACTCTCCTTGGTTCGATATTTTCGCAATGCGCAATTTTATTTTAAAGACAGCAAAAGTAAACATTTTATATATATTTTTGTCTTACAATGGCCTATCAGAGGCGTCGGAACCGGGATGCTATAGCACTCATACCTTTACATATTTGACTTATATAGCAACTGTAAATTATATTAATTTTCCGGGGGCATGATCCCAAATCCTCCTAGATTGAACTGGGAGCACGGGAACTGCTAAAAGCAGTTCCTCATACTTTCAGTCTCTCATTGTAAAACCTGCATGTCTAGCCAAGCACCCACACTTTACAACTCCTTCCTACACCACTGCCTATTAGTGTTAAAGAGCCAGGGTTAACTAATTTCATCTTACAGTTGTGTTAGGCTATTGATGACTTTTGTTCTATGGCGTCATCTAGTGACATAAACGAGATAAATAAAGTGTCTTTATTGGTCTTTGAAAAGCTGCGTATTATCTGTATGACCAGGTTTACTTAATATCAGTGTAAATCAGGATTTAATTCTTATTAAAAAATTAAGCTATTACTTTTACACAACAGCACATAATGCGAATTAGCATAGAAAAGCTTTGGTGAGACATTTAGATATTTATTCTGCATGTTTGAAAAGCTAATGGTGCTTACTGATAAGCTGCAAACTTCTTAAGAAAACGTCTTTAATGAGAAGGCTTTAATTCCCACTTTATATTACCATTTTCGTTAGGTTAAAATAAAAGCTATGCATTAACTTTGGAAGCGTGATTTCATAATTTTTCCCAACCGTGTTGAAACGTGACAGGAATAAAAATCAACATAGGAAAAAAAAAACAAAAAAAAAACAGCAATTTAAAAT
>NW_013667315.1:6299-7728 GCF_000517525.1 Limulus polyphemus | reverse complement strand
AAGCCAGAAAATATATTAAGATAATTTTACTAATCGTTGATTTCTTCAGAGCTCTTCGTCAGTTTAAAATAATCATCTTCAGAGAAACATTCTGTATTTTGAGTAATTCTTACATTGTTCTGGTTAAACTTATTTCCGTAAGAAATATTAGGTAAACTGACTGTGCTCAAACAAAGAAATAAACAGACTGAAAACGATGTATAATACAGAAGTGAGACAATCTATATTTATTACCAAGATAAAAACGCAATGTACGTACTTCCGTTAAAGACTGGACGGTCATCTTTTACTGGACTCGGAATTCATCAACTGGCTTTCTTCCCGCAAGATGTCTTCCACTCAACCAACTCACTTTACATCCCGTGAATTATTGTTGAAATATACCTTTTTTTACTTAACGTGAAAATTCCATTTACCCACAGTGACTAGCGATAACCACGTTACTAGTTATTCTTATTCAACAAAGGGGAGTTACTGGACTCGGAATTCATCAACTGGTTTTCTTCCCTCAAGATGTCTTCCCGTCAACCAACTCACTTTATATCCCGTGAATTATTGTTGAAATATACCGTTTTTTACTTAACGTGAAAATTCCATTTACCCATAGTGACTAGCGATGTCCACGTTACTAGTTATTCTTATTTAACAAAGGGGAGTTACTGGACTCGGAATTCATCAACTGGCTTTCTTCCCTCAAGATGTCTTCCCGTCAACCAACTCACTTTATATCCCGTGAATTATTGTTGAAATATACCGTTTTTTACTTAACGTGAAAATTCAATTTACCCATAGTGACTAGCGATAACCGCGTTACTAGTTATTCTTATTCAACAAAGGGGAGTTACTGGACTCGGAATTCATCAACTGGCTTTCTTCCCTCAAGATGTCTTCCCGTCAACCAACTCACTTTATATCCAGTGAACTATTGTTGAAATATACCGTTTTTTACTTAACGTGAAAATTCCATTTACCCATAGTGACTAGCGATAACCACGTTACTAGTTATTCTTATTCAACAAAGAGGAGGCCACAACCGCAAAATATCACTCCACCTACCATTTACAAATACATGCATTCATGCACAACGTGCAGCTTTACAACAAAATGTCCATGGTCTGAACAGGTATAGATAAATGAACATGTTATGCTAAAGCTGCATCAATTCAGAATAAATAAAGAAAATTGATATTTTTTTTACATTTAAATCAGAAGGTAGAAAACGTATGGTATGTCTGTATACCACACGTATATCTGTCAAAAATGTTAGTTATTCCTGTTTTTATATTCCTAATTTTCTTTTCTGTAGAAGGCCCGGCATGGCCAGGTGGTTAGGGCACTCGACTCGCAATCTGAAGGTCGCGGGTTTGAATCCCCATCACACCAAAACATGTTCGCCCTTTCAGCCGTGGGGGCATTATAATGTGACGGT
>NW_013667315.1:0-5371 GCF_000517525.1 Limulus polyphemus | reverse complement strand
AGAACTTGTGTCGCTTAAGTTTCGTCGGAACGAAGTTACGGAAAATCAATTAACAAACGGAGACGTAACAATATTGTCTTTCACAAGCTTCATTTGTATTGCATAAATATTATTTATTACTTGCAAGTATTTACCACTACCCTTCCTCATCTTTCATGATGTTATTTCCTATCTCAACATCTTTATTACTTTCATTACACAGCTGTTGATCATTCCTGATATTAGTACTGCTTCGCTTTCAGGGTCCTTCTATTTATTTCGTGTAGTTTCACGTCACCCTGCGTCATCTTACAAAATGTGGATAAAACACGATTGTGTTCTTTCATTTCTTGTAACTTGTTTTCGATTTTCAACATATACATTTCAATCTCTAAGATTAATACCACTCGTTCGTTTCATAATTGAAACATTTCTGAATTTTCACAGTTTCATTTGTCCTCTTCCTCACTGCACTTCTGTAAAGTTATTTCGAATTACTGGCGATTTTTTCTCGGGTTTTAATGTAATTTCTTTTTTTTTCCTTATTCAGGAATGCGATTAGTTTAAGCGATGTGATTTTTTAATATTGACCAATGTTTTCATCAGCTTAACTAAAAGAAACTAGATTAAATTTGAATATATCTATAGTAAAAACACCATGGCTATGTTCTGTTTCGTCGTATTTGTATTCTCGTATGTTTAGGTATAACGAACTAACGCTTAAAACATCCACCAATTGGAAGAATCGTGTCGAAAATTTATTAGAAACATAGAAAACACTAATACTCCAAAAGGTTTTGTTTGTTTGTTTGTTTGAAGTTAAGCACAAAGCTACACAATGGGCTATCTGTGTTCTGCCCAACACGGGTATCGAAACCCGGTTTCCAGTGTTGTAAGTCCTCAGACATACCGCTGTGCCACAGGGGGAGCCCTGAAAGGTATAATGTTTGTTTAGTTGTTTTAGAACATTGGGCTATGTCCCCGAATTTTAGGTCCGTAAACTTACTGCTGACCCAATAGAGGTGGGGCTTTTACTATTTTACATCAGTCAAACATTATTCCTAATTTATCAACTGTCAGCCTTTAATTAAATTTTGAAAGTTTTCATTTTTTCAAAGGTTTAAACAAATTCAGGTTGCATTATTTATTGTGTTTTACTTTAACTGATATACGATGAAATAATTTATGACTGGTTATAAATAATGATGTATTGTAATGAAGTCAACATTACCGTTATAACAACTTTGTCTGTTGTTATGTGCAGTCATTAAATCCTTGCCATTGTCAAATATCCATTCAGTCGTTTTCGGTTCTGTTATTTTGTTGTCTTTCATGGTTTGTTGCGTATCACTTTCTTCCTCTCCCTATGGGCCGGTTGTGGTCTATTGGTTAGCGTGTTGGTTTGCGGATCTAAAGTCCCGCGGTTCGAACCGCGATACAGCCAACCCCGTTATTCAGTTCTAGAAGTCGAAGTAAACCCTTATGGCAGCGAGTACTGCTGCTGGCTGCTTTTCCCTCTTATTAGTGATCATGAGGAACGGTTATACCTGAACCCCAGAAGTGTCTGATCTGGCCATTTAACCTTCGTGTCGCATAAGGTGCTATTCTGGTTGAAAATGTCTAAACCATTACTTTCTTTCTCTCTCCATCTATTTATATGAAATAAATATTTGTAAAGACATTAATTATATGCATTGTACTTGCCAATTTTCATAAGCTTTAGGTTGCAAATAAAGCAATAAAATTTCTAAACGCTAACTCGGTTAAAGTGAGAAGCTGTGATACATGTTCTTATTTACTTCACCACCAGAAAATTTTGTTTGTTTGTTTGCAATTAAGAACAGAGCTACACAATGGGCTATCTGTACTCTGCCCACCACGGTTATCGAAACCCGGTTTCCAGGTTATAAGTCCGAAGACATACGACTCGGGTTGCAAACATGACATTTTGGATATTCCTTTACGTTTTTTTAGTTTCTAAGTTACCATGTGGAACTACCTAACTGTTGATCAAAGTAAGCCTATACCAACACATCTCTATGTAATTTCCCTAAATCTGTCTTTCGCAAATTTACAAATATGCAGTGTGGTAATCAATCGTATTCTTTTGAGAGTGTGTGTCAGGAATATGAAAATTAAAATAACCATTACTTAAAACTAATTGCATGTCAAAAAGTAATTTATTACTTGTAGGATCTATCAATTAACTTTAAAGAACTCTAAGTACTTTGGTGATAATTGCATTATAGAATAATGAAGAAAACGTGTGTGATTATGTAAATGTAGTGTGTCAGAAAAATTATACCCTGATTCAACGAGACCGTAATTCAATACCAAATGATTAGGCTAACAATTACTCGAAATAGGGCTAAGTCCCTAAGGCTGCTTGCAGACCGAGCTCAAATCCCTTGTTAATCAAACTTTAAAGCGTACATTAAAAGACAAGGAGCTATTTTAACTGAGAAATTGTTTGAATGTCATCAAGTGACGGTGGGTGGGTGGATATTAAGTATTAAGACCTTGACAAAGACCTCAGGTTGTTTTAAAACTAACATTGAATGTTGAAGTCTCCTTACATGAAATGCAAAATTGAATTATTGCTATGATCTCTTTAGCATTGCTTTTTTAATCTTAAGTAATAATTGCTATTACTTTACTATCAAATTTCTCTACTTGATAGTTTTGTGTGAATACTGGCAGCTTCCAAGAGACGATAAAATATTAAAATGTTTATCATTAACAATTTCAAGATTCTCCGATCTCGGAAAGAACACGTTCTTTTTCTTTTATCCTTAAGGGGTTCTTTAAGAGAATATTTTAAACGTACTTTAAAGTGCACGATTCAGAGTTCAGGCATATCACATGCTAGGTCTCAATTCCGTTGAACATTCGAGGGGTGTGCTGGAACGTCGGAAATGGTACTAACATCTACTTCCATCGATAATGGAAAAGCTGTGATAATTCATAGTTTTACTATATATTCATTTTTTTTCCACGCCTTGAACTTGAACCCGAGACAGTTTAAATAAATGGCTAGCCCCTTAACGTTTGATAGCAAGACATTTTTTCAACAACTCAAGCTACTACAAAGTTATGAATGTCACTGTTACATTCCTTTTAGAGGCATTCAAAGATTTTGTGGATTCCATGCCATAAATAATGTTTTCATAAGAGGTATTTCACAAGAATGTAGCTCTAATGTGTAGAATAAACACTGCTATGTAAACGTAACCAAAAGTCTTATGTTTTTTGTTAACTTGCTACTACAGCCATTAGTCAGTTGTAAAGTTACTAACTTTTAATTCAACATAAAATAATCAAAACATTAGATTACGATATAAAACTCATTCACAACAGAGTGCCTCACAGCGGATTTACAACGCTAGAAACTAGGTTTCGATACCCGTGGTGGGCATAGCACAGATGCCCATTGTGTAGCTTTGTGCTTAATTTCCAACAAAACACAAAAGCGTTTCACATAATGGATATGAGTAAAGCCCTAACATTAGTAACAATGCTAAATATAATTATTGTTTTTTAAACAATGTAAAATGTTGTAAATCGTAAGACTAAACCAGGGCCTCGGCTGTTTTGGCGCTTTAATTAATATATTTAAAATTAACGTATTCCTTTTATTTTGTGAACATTTTTTCTCCAGTAAGATTTTATGAAGTATTTTAATTTGTCAATTATAATTTCGTATGTATTTTTTAATTATAAAATAGGAATAGTTATAACATTATATGTATATCTGTAAGATAAAATTTAGAACTTTGTAATAAATCCATATACATAAGCGCGAATTTTTCTCTGTCTGTGGGTCTGTTAATATGCACGGCCACATCTTTAAAACTACAAACTTATAATACTGATACAGCTTTATTGTGCGGGAAGTAACATGGGCTACGTGATCGCGGCCTCGGATGCCGTTTTGAGGCCGCAAATTGAGGTCAGAGTCACCAATAAAACAATTTTTGGCAAACATGACGATCAATAGGTCTCAACTTGAAAAGACCGGATTTTTTTTGGTAATGTGTATTATTTATGTTTCTTCTCTGCCTGAGGACTTCTCATAATCATTCTAGCCATGATCAATTAGGTGATTTAAAAACTTCGTGGAGCCTTCATTTGTGCTCTTTCCCTCCCTCTCTCTCTCTTTCTTCTACGCACACATATGCTTACTCTCTGCCTCTCCTTAACTGAAAAGGGCTGGTGCTTTCTCTAGAACATGCGCGCACACTCCCCCAACTGAATAGGCTTGCTTCAGCCATATCTTTTGCTTGGCTTGCGTGTACTCACAAGAATCAACTACACGATTAAATGGAACGATAATAAAGTCATGATACAAACGACGCTTGAGCACACAGCAGAAATCAGGAAAGTAGAGTATTTTGGAAACTTGAAATGTCATGCAAAGCACACGCAAGAAGCAGGAGCAATGTACCCAGTTTTGTTTAGATTAAAACACGCAAGAAGCAGGAGCAATGTACCCAGTTTTGTTTAGATTAAAACACGCAAGAAGCAGGAGCAATGTACCCAGTTTTGTTTAGATTAAAACACGCAAGAAGCAGGAGCAATGTACCCAGTTTTGTTTAGATTAAAACACGCAAGAAGCAGGAGCAATGTACCCAGTTTTGTTTAGATTAAAACACGCAAGAAGCAGGAGCAATGTACCCAGTTTTGTTTAGATTAAAACACGCAAGAAGCAGGAGCAATGTACCCAGTTTTGTTTAGATTAAAATAGCTTTAGCAAATTTTTATTTTTCTCGCATATTGTTATCTTTATTGATTTCATTTAAAATATTTAGTTACGTAAATAAATCATTTTGATTTTTTGCAAAAAAAAGATCACAATTAATATGGTTGATTTAATTAAAACAACTTAGGATATTTAAAGCCATTTTCATCCGAGCAACGCCGAGTACTGTGCTTGTTAATAATATATATACTAATTGATGCAACTAAAGGGAGTTCTGACCACTTCTTATAAGATCAGTTGCTTTTGTTTCTTGGCGGGACAGCAGTAAGTTTGCAGACTTACAACGCTAAAGTGAACAAAATGTGGTTAACCCATGTGAAGTTTTGGGAACAAAATCAAACAAAGAAAAAGTCAGTTGTTGTTTTTTAATACTAATCACTCGGTTGATTCGTTTCAAAGTGCAACATAATATTTGTAGAATATGAAATAACGGCTTCACACTCGTAAATTGAAAGTGTAATTTTTTTAGTGTTTAAACGAGGTTCTTTTCAAAATTACAATACTGTTGCGTCATCGAGATCACGTGGCAATTCTCACGCCCTCTTGTTTCTAGAACTATCCCGTATCTTGGCGAATGCTCTAGTATTTACTAGATAGAGTAGGCTGGTATATAAAAGAGGGGAGTGTAATGTG
>NW_013667314.1:254987-256534 GCF_000517525.1 Limulus polyphemus | reverse complement strand
GCAAGTTATCTTGCCATTGCTGTAATCTCTCTTCTTGTTTCTTTTCTCGTACTTCTTGTTTCTTTTCTTTTTCCTCCAACAACTGCTGTAATCTCTCTTCTTTTTATTTTCTCGTTCTTCTTGTTTCTTTTCTTTTTCCTCTTCTTGTTTATTTTGTTGTTCGAGCTGCCACTGTTGCAGGTTTTCTTGCAACTTCTGTTGTCTCTCTTCTTGTTTATTTTCTCGTTCTTCTTGTTTCTTTTGCTGTTCTTGTATTGCTGTCATCAAATCTGCTACGCTGTAGTTTGATTTTCCGCCTCTCGTTTCCATCTTCGTCTTTTTTTTTATTTTCTGTCCCACTCTCTGACACCAATTTGTTACGTCTCTGGCCGTTAGTTAATTTTCCGTAAAAATTCTTTCCGAAGAAACTTTAGCGATACAAGTTCTTTCTTAATTAAAACTGGTTTATTCTTTCTGAATACAACTTTGCAATACACTTAATTTCCACAGTCACGCTATAACAAACGCTATAATTCACAACGAACGATACACGCGCTCGACCCAATAGTACGTCTCTCTCTCTGTCTGCAGTTCAATTATATTACATTGTTGCCGTAACTCATTATCGGTCTTATATACATGAATACCGCATATATAGTAACCTCCCGAGGCTTCAGGAAGGGACATGAACGTTCTAGAAGTTCACGACGTGTTACTAGCATCATGTGACTTCCGCTGTCGTAACAGTACAATATATCAAACATAATACGGCTAAATCTTCTAAATCTATCGATGTTTGCAAAAAGAACGTGATTTCATAATACGGCTCTTTAATCCACACTTTGAGTATTTTTATTTTGTATCTATGCTAAAGTTATTATGGCTAGCTGTCACTGTCCTTAATTATGAACCAGTGGCGTAGCAAGGGTTCTCAACACCCGGGGGCAAAGACACTTTTGGCGCCCCCACCTCTGAAATGTTTTGATTATTTGTTTTGTGACTCATTACCCATTTAATGTCAACAACATAAAGAATTAATTAACATTTTACACAGGCCTAAAATAAAGTCGCAATATAACATCTCACGATATCACAACTGTAAACCTGGAACTAATGAAGTATAGCCTACTAGGTGTACTTACATAATTTGTAAACCATTTTGATATTTATGTAATCCAGTATTATTCATAGTCACATAGCTAGAGTAATCTGTCAAGCATGCAGAATAAATTTCTGTTATATCCGTAGTTTTGAAACTTATGTTTTTTATGAGAAGCCAGTCACTTGTGGTGTATATGGATTATAAAACAAATTGATAAAATACTACTTAACTTTACAAATAATAAATTTTATTAGTTTACAAAACTCTACATATACTTAACTCGATCTTGTACATGTAGCATTCTTGTATTCATGGTTACATTATGTGAATCTGCATCAATTAAGGTATCAAAATTTAAGGTATTAAGTACGTCTTTTTCAATACTTAATATTGCCAAGTTACTAAGTCGTTCTAGAGTCATTGAGGTTCTCAAGTATGTAAGAATTAATTTCAGCTTGCTGAAGGT
>NW_013667314.1:252860-253987 GCF_000517525.1 Limulus polyphemus | reverse complement strand
CAGAGGAAAGCAGTCAGTCAGCAGTACCCTGCTACCGACACACTTTGAGAGAGTTGATGTATTTTGCATTAGGAACGTCAAATATAATAAATTAGAATTTTAGATATTTTGTGGTTTTTAATGCTTAAAAGTTGAAAGGGCTAACTAACTAACTAACGTTGTGAGATAGCGAATTTTACTTTTATTTTGTTATTATTTTATCTACCCTTCATTTTTTATTCCTTCTATCTTTTAGTTCAACTATGAATTTTTATTTATATTAAAACACTAACTCACCTTCCAGCTAGAACACGTTCATTTTGAGTAAGTTTGTATGATGTAACTGACACAAGATTCCCCTAGCGGTGATGTACAGGTATTAAAGTTGTAGCGGTGTTTTGTTTAGTTCCTTACAAGGTTATTTGTATTAGGAAAGTAATTCTATATTTACTTAAGTACTTTGTAGTACTTTAGTCCGTACTTTTAGAGAACTGTTAAGAAGTGATTTCATAACTTTAAATTGGATGTTTTCTATGAAAAAGGTGGCGTTGTCTGTATCATATAATCGTGAAGTACGGATTTTGATATCTTAACGTTCTTGTAAAGTGGCCTTAAGTAACGGCTTTGTTTGTTCTAGCATGCGTTTGTCTTGTCAGTTTATTATTGTATCATTTTCTAATAATGAAATTGTTTACATTAACCATATGGATTCAAATTGTTTGTTTTGCTCGTTCGTAATGACTATTTCACCATAACTTAATACCGGTGTTGAATGAGCAAAAGTATTTCTATTTACAATAACAATTAGTCATGATCACATTGAAATAGATGCATTCTTCGTATTAACTATGTGTTTTGTTAACCATAATTATTATATTGTGGTATTCTCAGCTGTATCAATTTTTTTTAAAGAGTGATCAGATAAGTTACGCAGAGTAACAGGAGTTCCGACACAAACCAATACATTTGACTTTGACCAAGCTTTAAGAAAAGAAAGAGACTAGGTACAATGTATAACAAAATGAAATAACCTTTATTTAATATCCAAAGAACAATTAAAATGATGTACAGTGCTCTTACTGTAGATAGTTCTCATGGTGTATTCATAGAGGACAGTGCCTTTACTGCATAGAGTTCCCCAATTATTA
>NW_013667314.1:247592-251994 GCF_000517525.1 Limulus polyphemus | reverse complement strand
ACTTTAAACTTAACTAACTTTTATAATACACGCTATAAATCACAGCGATAATTTCGCTCTCCACGAGTGCAAAACACACACCGTGACTACTGTTCGCTTAACCATCGATTAAACATCGTATCCGCTGGCTTTTCTCGCCAGGCTTATATATTAACAAAGAGGCTTCGCCAACATTCGAGGAGTTCCCTGAAAATTGGAGAAACTCAGTCACGCATGCGCCAGCAGCGTCACGTGACTTCCGCTGTCGTAATAGTATCATATATGCAAAACAATAGCGCTATTCTTCTCATTACGTGTGTGCTGTATACCCACACGACTTTTGGTCATTCTCATCGAAACATAAGGGTGTTGTGTCTTCAAAGGATCAAGTGGCCTGCCAATGGAAAATACCACTGTCTACTTTTACGTAATATGTATAACTTTACAGAAATCTTTCCAACGAAAAGTTGCAAATAACACCTCAGGCAAATGATCCAGAAAAATAGGTAACTAGAGCAAAAGGAACCTAGACACTTTTATGAGTGACGTTTTATGTTAAAACTAAATACACTTGCATAAATTATAATTGAAAAAAAAAATCTATTAAGCAAGTGGAAAAAACGCACGGTATAACTGCATGACATACTTTTATTTCCCTTTCTTTGACGCCATCCCGTCTATCCCTGATTTTAAAATGTAAAACCAGTTAAATGAATCAGCACATCGTTCAAGAAAATGGTATATTATTTGCTCGTTTGAAAGATTAAAATGAATGTAGTGACTAAAAAAATTCGAGTTTGTAATCGACCAGTCATTTAAGTTAATTTTATTCTCCCATATTTGGAAATTATTCTTACTTATAATATTTTATTATTGTCATATGTCTTCAATTCGTAAAGTAATGTTAAGTGGAACATCATACAGTATTGCATCCTTTAAACTGGGGTTTTGAAACTAATAACTGTTAGTTAATGTAAGGTGTGTGTAAAATCAGTTAAAAGTAATGTTATCATACACTCTATAGATTCAGTTTAGTTTCACAATATAACGCCCCCCGCCAGTGGCACAGCGGTATGTCTGCGGACTTACAACGCTAGAAACCGGGTTTCGATACCCGTGGTGGGCAGAGCACAGACAACCCATTGTGTAGCTTTGTGCATAGCTACAAACAACAACAACACAATATAACGTGCTAGTAGCTGCGGTTCTGCCCTTAGCAACACTTATAACATGTGAATTAATCTGTTTATCAAACAGTTTGCATATATTATTAATTTACATTCAAATGTTTTCATTATAAGTAAAAGGTGATATCAACTTTATAACAGTGGTTCTGAATCAAATTTTTCTTTTCTCGTGGAAACTGTTTATTTAAGATTAACAAGAACAAATATTTCAATAGCGAAAGAATAATATAATGAACCTCAAGCTTGTAGCTTCAAAGTAGAGACTGTAAATTCCAACATTCACGTGTAGTTTAACTTCTCGAGTCCTACAATTTTAGTTCTGCATATCTGTTTATATTTTCGACAAACATGAATAATAAATGCCATAAAACTTTATCAAAAGAGATGACCACACGATTATAGAGCCCAATGTATCATGATGACCACAGCCCACTTGATCCCACGACATTCTGATAAATCAGAGTTAATGAATTCTATAACTAGTTTCACATAACATGAATGCATTCCTTGTAACTTTTAAGGATTATTTTTAATAGATAAACGCCTTTTAACTCGTTTAAAATTTTTAATAGTTTATCATTCAGTTGAAATATAAATAAAAAGCTTCTGTATGCAGTTTGTTTTTCTAGTAGGGCAGGTTTTCTCTTTCTGAACGGAACAAATATAATATATGGAGACATTCCACACGATGGTAATAAATAATTTTGGCTGTTTCAATGGAGTTCACCCTGTGTCTGTTTTTACAACACTATTCATTTCTCAACAATGAATATCGATATTAGTTTGACAAATAACAAATGTATATAAAACTACAGAGATATCTTGCTGACTTAAAAACGGCGAAAGTGGTGATTAATGAACCTAAGTTTGACCTAACAAAGGTAGAAGAAAGGTAACATCTGAACACAAAATGCATTAGCTACACAAATACAAACAACGCTGAATATCTTCTATAAATACATCCATTCCTCTCATTGTCCTTACAAACAACACTGTATATCTACTAGAAATACATCCCTTCCTCTCCTTGTCCTTACAAACAACACTGTATATTTACTAGAAATACATCCCTTCCTCTCCTTGTCCTCACAAACAACATTGAATATCTACTACAAATACATCCCTTCTCCTCCTTGTCCTTACAAACAACACTGTATGTCTACTAGAAATACATCCCTTCCTCTTCTTGTTCTCACAAACAACACTGTATATCTACTACAAATACATCTTTTCTCCTCCTTGTCCTTACAAACAACGCTGAATATCTTCTATAAATACATCCCTTCTCCTTGTCCCTACAAACAACACTGTATATCTACTACAAATACATCCCTTCCTCTCCTTGTCCTTACAAACAACACTGAATATCTTTTACAAAAAATCCCTTCTCCTCCTTGTCCGTACAAACAACACTGTATATCTATTACAATTACACCCCTTCCTCTTCTTGTCCCTACAAACAACACTGTATATCTACTACAAATACATCTTTTCTCCTCCTTGTCCTTACAAACAACGCTGAATATCTTCTACAAATACATCCCTTCTCCTCCTTGTCCGTACAAACAACACTGTATATCTACTACAATTACACCCCTTCCTCTTCTTGTCCCTACAAACAACATTGTATATCTACTACAAATACATCCCTTCCTCTCCTTGTCCTTACAAACAACACTTTGTGTCTACTAGAAATACATTTCTTTCCCTCTTTTGTTCGTAGAAAAAATGGTGCCCTGCTACTTAAAGTTCATCTCTTCCTATGTTTTGTACTAACAAACAACGTTGTGCAACTTCGGGTAATACAGCTCTTCCCTTGTTTTGCACTAAAAAACAACGCTATTCGTTTACTTGAAGTAAATTACTTCTCCATTTTTGTTCTTACAAAAAGAAAAACGCCGTCCAGAGATGTATGGTTATTCGAAACTGACGTATTGCGCTATTTCGTACCAATAAACAGGATGCGTACTTAGTTGAAATTGAAACCTTCCTTGTTTTGCGCCTGTAAACAGGAGTGTATAGTTAGTCATTGCACGGTTTATCCTACGGTTTACAATTAGAAACAACATTGTGCAACTGTTCATTAAACTTTTTTTTTTCTGCACATAGAAACATTGCTACGCAGCTATTTGAAATACACCTATACTCCTAAAAAAAAACAAAAAAAAACAGCGCTTTCACATTTCTTCCTTTATTTTGTATATACGTCAAACGCTTTGCGCATTCTTACATTACATTTTTTTCCTCTGTTCTATATTTTCAAACAACGCTGTGTAGGTACTCGTAATAAAGCTTTTCCCCTGTTTTATACTTATGAATATAAACAACATTGTGCAATACTTGAAATACATTTTTTTCGCTTTTTTGTACTCACAAACAACCAATGCTTTGCAGTTACTCGTAATACATCTCTTCCTGTGTTTTGCATTTTTAAACAAACAACGCTCTGCAGTTACTCGTAATACATCTCTTCTTTTCTTTTGTACTTGTAAACAAACAACGCTCTGCATTTGCTCGTAATACATCTCTTCTCTTGTTTTGTACTTGTAAACAAACAACGCTCTGCATTTGCTCGTAATACATCTCTTCTCTTGTTTTGTACTTGTAAACAAACAACGCTCTGCAGTTACTCGTAATACATCTCTTCTCTTGTTTTGTGCTTATAAACAACACTGTGAAACTACTCAAAGTATCTTCCCCTCCCAGGTTTTACTTAGAAACAAAGTTGTGCATCTACATACTTCTCTGTTTTGTAGTAGCAAAACAACGCTTTGCACGTCTTTCCAATAGAAATGTTCCACTGGTTTCGTATTTTCACAGAACTGCAACAGAATAACCTGATTAATTTAAATATTATATGTCCAATTTCAATGATGGTATGTTTGTATAAATGTAATATATAAAATCATCTGCAACAAAATGACCTGATTAATAAAAAATAATCAGTAATGTCAATGTGGACATTAAGGTGTATTATATGATAATAACTGCTATCAAAGCACGTGGTTAATAATAAGAACGATCTTTATTTCATTGACATCTGACTAGTTGTTATTATTGTCAGGTTTTATAGGGCCACGATTCTTTAAAGTAAGTGTCTGTGACTTGTTGGCGAGAACTTTCAACAATAAACGAACGGCACACAGTCCACTTGTTTTAAAATAACATATTCACAACAAGTCAGACATATACACCTGGAAAAAAGTTAAGCACCCCCGTGTTTTTTTCAAGTGATT
>NW_013667314.1:226127-246622 GCF_000517525.1 Limulus polyphemus | reverse complement strand
CAATTGTTTGTTTGTTTGTAGTTAAACACAAAGTTACACGATGGACTATCTGTGCTCTGCCCACCACGGGTATCGAAACCCGGTTTCTGACGGTATAAGTCCTCAGAACGTTCAGTTGTAAATACAAAGGTACAAAAGAGTGAGGGCATGGTTTCTTACGCCTTTGACTCCAAATATCAGAGTCTAAATCAAACTAAATATGTACAAAAAGTCGTTACACTATTAGTTATCACAGTTGTATTCAGAGCTTTAAATATTTGTCTGTTTTTCGTCAAAGTCCACACAGGCTGGCTCAGTTACTTTAGATCACCCTTTGACAAGACAAATTATTCTCCTCTATCTCTATTATTACATTATAAGCTGTGAAACTCACTTCAAAAATCGCCCGTTACGGCTAAACTGACAATCCTGCAATCTAACCTCCCTTTTACTTTCATTTTCACTAACTTAACTTACTTGCACTAACTTGTTTGCCTATATATATATATATATTGCCCGATTGAAGCCTAGAACTTTCTACAAACTACAAGATGTTATGATGTAACAATACTCAATTATAGCAACGAAATAAATTCAGAAGGTTGGGCTAACATGACGTCAATTCACAAGTGAACTACGCAACAAATGATTCGTAAACAAATCACTAAATAAACTAAATAATAAATATTGAACTGAGAACAGTCTTTGTATATACATAAAAAAATATTGTAAATATTTTTCTTGAAGGGGCTTATTGTTGGATATACAAGACTATTCAGTGATGAAGAGAAACTTATAAAATAAGTTTAGATAAGTTTGTTTTAAGTTAACCATCCATAAAAATGTTGTAATCAACAATATTGCTTTCAAGACAACAAATACATAGAAAATTGAAATATTTTTTATTTATCCAGGAACTAACTCGTCAGTCTTCATGATTCATTTGATCAAGTTATAAATGAATAGCTTATATTCGTTTCATATATATTTATCTGACATTACAGTAAACTTTCATTTTGTTGTTTAATAGTTCTCTTAAGGATCAGATATTTAGAATGGCCTGGTAGTTAAGGCACTTGCCTCGCGATCTGAGGGTCGCGGGTTCGATTCTCTTTACTGAACATGCTCGCTCTTTCAGCTGTAAAAGCGTTATAATGTGACAGTGGGTAACATCCGAAGAGTTGGCGATGAATGATGTTGACTAACTGCCTTCCCTGTAGTTTATCTAGCGAAAATATCGCTCTTGTAATTTTTGTGTCACACGTTTTGTAAGTTTTTCTCTTCAAGTATGAACCTTGCAGTAGGTTATTTTTATTATTATGATTAATCCCGTTTCACTCTGTTGCAAGTCGTTAAATTTTGTTCAAAATCGTTGAATTACCTTCATTACTAACTGATAATAATCATAATTATAAATAACAAATAAACGATCTTGAAAGGTGAAGATATCTTCGTTCATACGAGTAAACTGTGAAAAGTTAACAAAAGCTGTATTTTAATTGTAAAGGTAAACCACTTGAAGAAATGCTTCAATAAATGAATAAAAAGTTTGATAAAATTCTAATTAAGAGTCTTGTGGTGAACCCAACACTAATAGTGTTATGAAATTTATTTTAATTAAGTTATTTGAAAGGTCAACTACAAAATCTTTTCAAGTTAGCCCACAGTCAATGTTTAAAAAAAACGGATAAGTGGCATTGCCGTCACTTTCATAATTCACGAGTATTTATCATGGAATTAAAACGACTGAAGGATTAAAACTGAAAGAAAGCCAACATAATATTATGGAATAATAAATTTCGCAAAAAGTTATTAATTTCACCAAAGTAATAATCTCCCATATGATCTCGAGACTGACATATGCCCACTTTTTCTGACTGCTATATATCAATGAAGAAGTTAATAAGACAAGTTAATAACAAGTTTTAATATTGTCTGGAAATTGCGTTATACAAAACTAATTCATTTTTCATTGGTTGATTTCGTGTATCACGCAGCATGCTCATTAGTAGTCTACATAAACCGAATTATAAAAGCTTCATCACTTAATTTGATGACTGATATTCAATGTAATCATTTTGAGTTCGAGGAGGTTTGAAACATATAATGAGAAGTTTGAAGGTAACGTAAGATTAAAGATATTCTCATAACGTTAATTTAGCTGTTTCTTGTTGTCTCCAGCTTTTGAATTGCAAGAATATTGCTTAGTTTAAAATGATTAGTTGAGTGTTGCACTTCTTTACGTGTTCTTTAAATTAATATTTCTATTTACTTTGGGGGGCTGCTGTCATGTTTTCTTCTGGCTATAGGCACTCATTGGTAGTCGCAAAAAATTGAGGATCGCCAGAAAATGTTCTATAATGCAGAATCTGAATTCTCTTTGCCTTGACTGATTCTATATCAAAGAAAAATACTAGAAGTAATTTATCATACAGTGAAACAATCTTTATTTCCAACACTCACAAACACAATCAGAGCTTTTAAAGGCAAGTGTGTTTTAGCACCTTTATTAAAGGCAGCTTCCTGTGAATTGTCTTATTTTCTATCGTCTTTTTTTTAGACTGAGAAAACGTAGCATTATATAGGAAGAATAACAATACTATTCGTCTCAGCACGTAGGCGCTTACCACGTGACTGACAATCACTCTCACTGCAAAACATGGGATATTCCTGTGACACCACATGATCTACCAGAGTATGCACTATTTCAGCAATCTTTTTTAATATAAAGCATATGTAATACTTTAACTCAAATACTTAGTTCCGTGAGTAACTTAGTGACTCCCTTGAAAGACTTTTTATGTCAAGAACACATGTTCAGTGTGTAAAGAAATTTCGACATTTTTATATATTAACTAAGGAGCTAAAAAAACATATAGTAAGCTAACACGCCACAGTAGTCAAAGACTAGGGCATATAATGGACCTAAAGGGTCCATAGTTTGTTCACTTTAATTTTCTTATACTTAAATATGTTGGAGTGATATTTCAATACAAGTCGTTTTATAATTGTATCCTACAAATTGTTCGAGTTCTATATCTATACAGGTGCTCTACACATTTTCTTTCCCCTTCCTCATTGGCGTCTTCTCCGAAAATAAAAGGTTAGTATTATATATTTTATTGTTATATTTTCTTATTTTTATTCTATATGACCTTATTACTGTAGGGGATAAGACGTTCTATTATGAAACATCAGATATATTTATTTGGTTATACTTGTCATATAGTTTAACTAATAACATGTGTACATACTTTGCTGATCCTCAATTACATTTAGTTATTTTCTTGTAAAATATAGTTTGATTTAATGTGATAGAAATAGTGTCTAATACCTGTATACAGCATCATATGGACAGTAACAGGCGACTTTGTAAAATTTGATATAGTTTGATTTAATGTGATAGAAATAGTGTCTAATACCTGTATACAGCATCATATGGACAGTAACAGGCGACTTTGTAAAATTTGATATAGTTTGATTTAATGTGATAGAAATAGTGTCTAATACCTGTATACCAAAGTCGTCTGTTACTGTCCATATGATGCTCCAAATCCCTATTTGAATATAATTGAAATAAAATAATTTGTTATTTCATACTTTATAAAACTGTTCATTACCATTATTAATAAACTGCCTAAAACTATATCAAATTTTAAAAATGTTGCGAGTAAAATGCTTGCATCATGTGATGTCAACCGCAGTTGAAGGGTTAAAATATGTTACGGAAATCGCACCTCTTTTTGAAAGGCATTATGGTGTCACAGAGTCACGTTAGAGTTATAAAGCATTTTAATACAGGTAATACGAATTGTATGAGATAATCTTACAGGTAAGAATGATGGCTACTGTTAAACTTGTACTTCTTTCTTCTCTATATAAATAACATATTGTATGCGCAAAGATTCGCGAATTTTTGCGGCGGGCCATTCGGGGTGGTAGGCAGATTTACACAAGCCGCAAACAAAGTGTGAAAAGGAATAACACTCGTCAGGTGCCAAAAACAAGTACTTCCAATCACATACTTCAAAATATGGTCTATATACTCTTCCCTGCTCAAAAACACTCATTGATTTGGAATATGTTTCGGAAAGACAGGGAGTGTTTGTATTTGCATTTATAGTAATACTGTTGAATATCTGCTGCCGTCCCTAGTTTTTGGCTATAGAGTAGCACCCTACCATCTATCCTGAATGTCACTGTTATATCGCATCCACAGCTTTAAGTATGTGGACTATTTTTGTGATATTCAAGTCGGGCTCGCCAGCTCTAAAAACCAGAGCTGACCATCAACCATCTCAGACAGACCTATTACTTTTGGATAAGCTATAAAGTCTTCCTCATTTTCTCAGTAAACGTTGTCTAACGTCATTAGTAACGTGAATTCATCTGTCTCTTCCAGTTTCTCAATCTAAATATTTGGGAACTTCTTCTCCAAAGCCAGAAAAGGCCTTAAAAGACCTTTCCACGTTACATACTCCTATTTATCCACATAAAATCATGGAATATTGCAATTTAGGAGACCATTTTCTCCAAAGGCTCATCTGAGACCAATTCAACCTAAACTGAACTGTTATCCAGTGGTCTAATAGTACTAAATCCGCATTCCTTTGATGCTTGTGTTATCATAGATCATTTAGAATATGACTAATTTGCAGAACTGCCAGTAAATATAATCAGCAATATGTGGAAGTTGTCCAGCTTTAGTTTTAAGGAGCATTTCAACAAAACTTTCAGTAACTACTAACTCCACAATGGGTGACTTTAATTATCCACTATAAATGCAGAACCAGTACAACACCTCGTCTTGTCTTTCAATACTTTGTACTGCGATGGTTCTGCTCATTTCATTGAAAATTTGATTTGACTTCCCTTTCCTCTGTATTTATAGCAGTCAAACCAAGTTTGATTCATGCAGTTAAGCGTTTTGTAACTCTAACATTTCATGGGCAAGGGTACTTTACAGGCTTTGTTAGGGTCTGCTATCAGGTTGTCTTCCTTCCATTTCTAGTGAGTGTGATGAGTCTGAGCACTGTTTGAAAATAAATCTTAGTTGGAAGGCAAAATATTCCCTCGACTTTTTTCATGTTGCTCTCCTAACCAACCTTGAAAGGTGTGATTTAAGACCCAGCAGATAAGCTATCGATACTAAAAAAACAGAAGATTTGATCGCGAAAGAAAGAGATCAGACTTATAATTTCTCTTATAGAAACAAAAACAACAATTCTTACAACCATTGCCCTAGAGTGACTGACAGATCTGGGAACCCTTGCAATTTAAGACCAGTTAGCCCGTACTTTGGACTTCAGCAGAACCATTGATCACTTTTTCAAACAGAAAGGATGAAGAGTACACTTCTAACAATGAAAATTATACAGTAAACAATTGTCTGGCCTAATAATGATAAACCCACTTATGTATTAAAATAGAAGAAACTATAAACCTGATTTGTATTCAAATATTAAATAGCTGGAACTTTTAAGTGCAATGAAATATTACTTTCATATATTCACCGTATTAAATAAACATAAAACTCATTGTGTGAGCATTTTTTTCATTTAATTAATAAAATACATTAATACAGTGACTTATGTACCGAAAGTATAAAATGAAATGTATAGACAACAAAAATGGAAAAATATTTGTTGATTTCTTAATTTAGACTCTTCGTTGATTAAAGAGGTTTTTTTATTATTAAAAACGTTGGTGATATTAACGAAAATAGATTAATTCAGAAACGATTTAAGTTTAAAATGAATCGATACTTTTACTTTCATGATAAATTTTATGCACTTGGTTCTAGGCTAGGTGATCACACACTACTTCTTTACTTTCAGCATATTTTACCAACACTAGGTGCACTTATAAGGCTTCACGACCCCCTTGCACCTTGTCACTAAAATCATAATGGGCAAACAGTAATGGAACTATTCTATCTGGATAAATGCATTTTGGCATTTATGACTTCTCCTATTTCGATAAACCAAGCGTGACGTGACACACACTGTATTTTATATAAGTTATATATATATATATATATACAGAAATGACAAATAGGACATCCTTTCTAGGACGCATGGCCACTGTCCTGTGATAACTCTAAAGTATCGTTATAGGTAGAGATTCATCAGTCGCGTGTTCCCTGAACAATTTTGGCTTCACATGTCGTCTCGCAAGATGCTGGGGCAATCGTAATGAAGGAATTGCCGATTGGAAAAAGGGAAAGAAAGAAGATACAACAGCACCACCTTTAGAAAAATTTTCTTTTTAAGTTATAAAAATATTTCTCTTTTTTTCACCATCTCTGTTCCTCCTGTGTCAAACAATCTCACTATCATCCTCAGAGAAATCAATAAAGAAAATCAATGATCATTCGAGCTATTATCAAAATTCATGATCTAGTATTGAAAAAATAAATAATACTTCAGAAATTTTTTAACCAATCAGTTTTGTAATTTTGTGACTATTAAGTTATTTATTCAAAATATATATCTACTGAATATAAAAGTTAAAGTACGTCGTGGAAGAGTCCGACCGATTACATTTCTATTATTTATACGTGTAAATACATGATACTTGGTTTTGTTAATAATATCTTCATGACGTCATTCTTCAAAGCTCAATACGGATTTCGAGTTATGAGAATATATATAATGATATTTTAACTCCAGTTAATTTGTAAGCTGTAGTAAACCGTCCGGACAAGGGCAGTGAGTTAAAAGACTCACCAGCATCGATTTACAAGTAAATTGTAGTGTTAAAGCTACCGACCTCTCTTCTTACTATAAATCTATATTGGGTCGGTAAATCTTATTGTTGATTTTAATATACTGTATCTGAACAAAGTTGAATGACAACTATTGTTGAAGTAATTAAAGTAATAGTTTTAATTAGATTATTAGAGTACTTTGTAAAGCGATTTTTTTCATCATTCAACTTTCAACCGTTTCATTTCAATGACGATCTATAGCGTCTTCAGTAACCTCACACTTTTGAACCTCTGTTCAAAACTTAAGCTTAAACATTTCGAACACTTGTAAATATCATTATGAGATACCATTTTTTTTCTGAGTCTTACAATCTCTTACTAAATTTTGCATATGATACAGTTATATTTTGATGGAGTAGAGCACTACTGACTTATGATAATAAGATATAATAAAAATTGGATCACTAGGATCCTGTAATCGTTTAGTTCGAACATCCAAACAGTAAGAAAGCGTTAATTGCGCGAGCCCAATAAAAAACACAATTCGAGTTTACCACCTTCTATTCAATTATCTTGTTCAGAGTCACAATCGTTGGACTTTCAAACGAAATATCACGATACAAATGTAAGTTACATACACTTGTCATGTAGTGAAAGAACTGATTGCAACGCAATGTTTAGAATTTCCGATCGTAAGTTTAATTCAGTAAACTGAGCCTTCGCAAACTTCTTTCTCCAGAATAATCACCTTTCTTGAAGCATTTAGTTTATCGGGTTTTCTCATGCGAAATTTATTCTTTCGTGTGGCAGTGTGATTGTACATGCTCTCTTAACTTTGGAAACTTTCGTGACAATTACATAGCTATTGGTGCCCAACACATTAAAGTAGAAGAAAGTCCTTACCGCTCCCCCCAAACTCTGATTACAGGAGGAGATATATATATATATATATATTTTACCCCTACCCAATTTTTCTTCGCTATCTTAGATTGACAAAATAATAACTTTACTTTTAGCATGATAAGTATTTTGGACTGCTGTTTATACTAATCTTTAATAAAAGTATTAGGTTTTCTTTGTGATTTAACAATAGAAGTGTTTCCTTCACTTGTCAGAGCTTCTTAATCATAGAAGAAAATAAAGTTGTCATGCTTAGTTTTTCAACAAAGTTAGCCATTCTTGTGTACAGCTGTAAATGTACTGTTGTATTTATTGTAATATCGCAATAATACGTTTGTTTATTTGTTGTTAAGCTCAAAGCTACACAATGGGCTATCTGTGCTGCGTCCATCACGAATATCAAAAACCCGGATTTTAGCGTTATAAGCCTTTCGGCTTACCGCTGAGGCACTGGGGGAGGGGGGCAATAATATTAAGAAAATAAATATATCTTATGGCTTTAACAGACCTTGCCTACATTATATTAAACTAATTTTGGAGCCCCACCACGTCATAACAATCCATGTCGTCACGTTTGGTTATGCTCTATCTGATGACTGTACATTTTGATAATAGCTCTGCAGCGTAGTTTCCATTACAAATGCTCCGTCGTAAAACGATCATGTCCAAAGCACATTACTCTTCCTTTCAAGCTTTGCATAATCCGTTTCAACCGACTGATTGTACAGACATCTATAAGCGCTGCGTCCTGTGAGTTGACCAGTATGTCTTCGTATAAAAAACATTAATACCCCTTTCGTTTTCCACTTCCATGAGGTGCAATGGTTTAACGATAAGTATGACTGGAAGCTTTATCTTGATGAGTTCATACAATGTTGCCCTCGTTTCCAGATGGAGACAAGTTTTTGATTATGTTGTATACTGTTTCCTTAGGCACGCAGACGACTTTTGCCACTGATCTTTGTGTCCATGGGTCCTCACTTTCCTTACTATGGCTAGTTACGACTTGTTGCAAAATTCTTTCTGGATGGTTCTGATTCCCAAGTTGATCCATATTACTTTATATTACAATGCCATTAAGTACAAGAGATATCCCCATTTTGGAAATTCTAAATTCCGATCTGAAAACATTCTTATGAACTGAGTTGAAGAATATCTTGCGTCGGAAATGCCTGTTACCTACCCTTCTCAAAATCGATCAATTTTTGATGGCATCACAGTACCTACGTAATGTCAAACAATGTAAAAAGGTAGTTCTGATACATAACGTTCCACTGCTACTTCAAATCGGCTATGGCTGTCACGTGACATATTCAAAATCGTTTGAATATAATATACTTAACCCTCTTAATATTACATACCCGTGAATGATTGTGACATGCTGTTTTCCTTATTTCTTAGTTCCGGCGGTGGACAGAGCGCAGACACCCCATTGTGTAGTTTTGCGCTCAAACAAGCAACTTTATTCATTTCTGATTCAAAATAATACATAAAAAACTAACAACAGAAATAAAATTGTGGGAAAAATTTTAGCTGTTTTTCTGTTAAATTTACTGATATATTAAATTGGTATCCATGGTACAATTATTGATATGTTGATTAGCTTGGCACTTCTACATTTTTCTAGTGCCATCTGATAGCCAAAAACGAATCACTTTACAATATAATTCTTCTTTCCTTTTTGAATTAATACCTTTGTTGTTTTGTGAGGTTAAATCGGCTAATACTTCATGAATACTGTATTATTGCTGGGATATGAAGGAGTTCACTGAACAGTGTTTTAATGTTCTTCTTCCTCTTTCAAATGTAATGTTTTGAAAACAAAATGGATAGAGTAGCAACACGAAAGTATGATCTACATTTTATCATATTCTCTCATTCCTTCCCGTTTTTACCATGTTTTTCTGCCTTTAGATATTATGATAATGTAAGTGAATTTGTTTCGTTTTTGTAAATCACGGACAGAGATGTCTTGTATTAATATTTCTGACAGAAAAAAAAAAAGTACAGAATGGGTTCTTTCCAATTTTACAAATGTGTGGAAACAATAACAAAAATATACAAAACATATTGTATTTTTGTAGCATTGGAATTTCAAGCGTCTGCACTTTTTCAGGTAAACTAATTAACTCAAGATACTTTTTTTAGTTTACTGTTGTAGTCTTCATAGTTTCCCATATCCTTTGCAGCAAGATAATTCCAGTATTAACTGTACTCATTTCCTACTCTCTTGGCCTAGTCAGGTGGTTAGTGTGCTCGACTCCCAATTTGTTTTCGGATCACGTTTCGAGTCCCTGTCCCACCAAACATGCTCGCCCTTTCAGCCATGGAGTTGTTATAATGTTACGGTCAATCCCACTATTCATTTGTAAAATAGTAGCCGTACATTGATTAGGGAGTAAGTACTGTAAACACGCTTAATACAAATTACATAAAAATGTTATTTTGCATCAATTACAATCAACGTCTTTCTACCATAACAAGAAATATTAATATAAATGCTCTACTTCATATCCCTGAAATATTCCCAATAATTAGGTCAGAAAAACTACAATTTTACAAAGAGTAGGGGTGAAGTAAGACAATGTTTCAACCTACTTAGTCTTAAAGCACATGACTCAGTTTGTGAACCACCTACTTTTGTACATTTTTCTCTTTACCTCGGTAGTGAATAACTCAATCTTGAAGCACATGATTCACTTTGTGAACCACCTACTTTGTACATTTTTCTCTTTACCTCGGTAGTGAATAACTCAATCGTGAAGCACATGATTCACTTTGTGAACAACCTACTTTGTACATTTTTCTCTTTACCTCGGTAGTGAATAATTCAATCTTGAAGCACATGATTCACTTTGTGAACAACCTACTTTGTACATTTTTCTCTTTACCTCGGAAGTGAATAAAATATTGCAGTTACTTATCATTATCACTGTTAATCTTCATAAAATGCTCTACCATGAAACTTTTTGTATTGTGAAGAGGATTAGAACTGATGATATCACCAAAGGTGACACAGAAGTGAATACTAACATTCTAGTTCTATATCTGGTAGATAGGCTTCTTTGTGGTCTAAACATTTCATGTAAATTACCATAGAGCTTTACCTTCTTATAGAGTGAGCACTAAGTGTTATTTCCCTTGGGTAAAATGAGCCATACAATATCATTGCAATAACTGAAATAGCCATAAATTTCACCTTTCCATCTTATTGAAGCATACTTAATAATATTTTAAAACATTTCCATGCAGTTTCTGTATATAGTTAATCACATTTGTATTGTCATGATGCCTCAAGATCATAGCATGTGGCAATCCTTTTGGCTTTTATGTTACACACCAGTATATCTGAATACCAAATTATCAGACACCTTAATTTTTCTCTATTTCTTTATGCTGACATCATCAATCACAGAATGTTGGCACATGCTTTCTTCTCTTTGTCACAGACATACAAGTGTTTTAAGAATCAAAATAATATGATGGCCTGCCTTAAAGAAAATATGGTGACTTTTTGAAAAGTTAGAAAGGATTAGGGGGAGCCCCAAAATGCAAGGCAATTTGTTAAGTTAGAGAATGGGGGTGAGCCACATTGTATCATTTTGGAATTTTGGCTCACCAAGAAATGTTTAAAATTTTCCTTGGATTATTTCACTCTAATAATGCATAATTATTGTTATTTTTTCTCTATCTTTCATTTGGGTCCAAAATGGATCAAATCATACACATGCTTATGATAACAACAACTGGGAACCAAAAAAAAAAAAGAACTAAAAGCTACACAATGAACTACCTTAACTCTGTCCACCTCGGGAAATCAAATAATGCATAAGAATTGTACAGATATTAATCTTTTACACATCAAACAATTTTTTTCCTAAAAACTTTTTTTAACTATAAACTCCCCCAAAAAGAAGAATTTTGTTGTATTAAATAAAATTTATTTAGTTCCTTGGGACATACAACACAAAGCTTACTAACTTATAATAAACTACATGGTATAACATCAACACCACAAAAGTTTCTTTTATAGACGAGTTAAATAGAGTATTCACGATGAGCAAATAAAGGTGAAACAACGAAGGTAGGAAGGACAATATTTCAAAAGCCTTCAGTGTTTCGTCTTCAATCCTCCGAGAACCTCTCTATAAGCAATACTAATTTAGGCAACCGCTACTCGTTTCACTTCTGTTTGTTCATCATATAACCTTAATTCATACTAAACAGTTCCAGAGATAATATTTTTTATTATAAGGTCTCAAATTTCATGGTATTTTAATATTAGCTAAGGAAATAGTAATGTTTTTGAAAAATAAAATTAAGATACATGTTTTCCGCCATAGATTCCACATTCATTTCCAAGATTTATTTTATTTGCAAAGGTACTTCACATATTTTGAAAGTTAATCTCAGACTTGGTGGCTTAATAACTACAAAATTTTAAATATACAAGGATTTCATTATGAAGGAAGGGCAAAACACAAAATGTTACAACAGTCAAATTAAAAAATTTGTACAAAAACAGAAACACGTGCAAAACTTGTGATATCTATCACAAAACTATCAGACAGATTATAAACAAAATTTATCAGGTAAGTATCTCTCTTTCAAGGTATTTTGAGATAATATTCGATTTTAAACCTAAGATGTGTTGGTAACACTACTTTCAATTTCATGAATGAAATACTAAACATAAAGTGCTTACTTTTTCTGAATCGAGCATGACTTAATGTTGTTTGGGGATAGTTAATTGAGGATAACATAAGACATTTTAATTCATAAACACCACAGTAAACTGACTTCTACATTCTGTGTTCATCAAATTAAGCTCATGAATAGATATTCGTATTTCAGAAATTACTGAAAAATAAGGAAATTGTGAAAACTTTATGCTATTCATCACCATCTTCCCAAACAATAGCAGCATACATACATACATATATCAATACAAGTTCATCAATTTAGATTTCAGTGTGCATTTATCTCTGACAAAAACTCTAGTAGTATACTCTTGATGTGAAATAATTAATGAAAAAGGCGAATAATGACATTAATCAATGATGTCTGTCATACCTTAATGGGTATTTGTTTTCTTTAAGCAGTTTTTTCTTTTGATCAATTTATTTTTCTTACTTTAAAAATCTTAACAAAATACAAAACATTGAATACATTGTTGTCAGTCACTATTAATCATGAAAAACAAAAAGCAAAAAATAATTCTCCAGCATCAGTGTTATTTTTTGTCTTACTATTAAATAAATGTTTTAACTTTTTGTAGTCATTCTCATAACTTAATTACTTGATTGTTTATATTAAAAGATACCAGAAAACTGAGAAGCAAAATTTCGTATGGTTATTTCTTGGGAATTAAATTTTTTAGCTGCTAATTGAAAAAAAAAAAAAAGAATATGAACAATGAATTACTACCATCATACAAAAGCAAAATAAAGAAGTGTTTTCATTTTATTGTTCTCTATAAAACAATAGTTTCAAATAGGAAAACATAAATAAAATGTTACAAGATTATGATGAATTGGTTCACCAATCGCTCACGTCTGTTTTCCTTCTTCAAAGTTACCACGATATGATCCACGATTCCCAAGTTCTTTAAACTGAATTCTGACTTCCTCCTTCACCAAGGTCACCAAAGATGAGCTCCAGAGCAGCTTGGACATCTCCTCCAGTAGTATGAAGAGCCCTTAAGCTTATACTATCATCTGAGATTCCCATGTCTCTCAGCTGCTGCAACTGAGACTAAGGAAGGAAAAAGGTCAAATCATAAGTCCAGATTGGTCAAATTATTTTCAAGAAAAGATTAAAAACACTGAGATGAACATGTCTAATATTAGATAGCAAATATTGCTAGTCCAAATATGAATATGAATACTTACATCAGCATTATCAGCAAGTCTTATCGTGAAGAACAGCTCTTACTTTAACGTTAGTAAAATGTATTATTACTCCAATTGTTGAAATATTTAACTACTTCTAGTATGAAGATTAGTGTTATTATCTCAAAATTAACAGTGTCTCACTATTGTGATAAGCAGATAACCTGGGTTGTTAAAAACTGCCTTACTAACAATACATAGTGGGTCAACTCATTAGCTCAGAATCAAATCCCAGGACATCTTGCATGCAAATTGAATGTTCTACCAAAAAGAGCTAAAAGGTTAAACTTTTAGCTACTGCTAATAGTAGTTCACAACAACTCAAGCTAACTGGTTAGCACACTACTCCAAGTGTAGAGATGAGCACTTACCTCCATATTAGTTGTATGTCTTACTACTCCAAGTGCCTGTTGCATGGCGTGATTAAACATTTCTGGTGTGATGACCCCTTGTGAAGTTGATGGTGTGCCTTGCCTTGGTGTTGATGTGGATGTAGAAGGCTGAGATCCATATCCTACATCACCTTGTCTACTTGGTGTACTTGCTAATGTAGCTAAGGCACTAGCAAGGTCATTTGAGGTTATAGGCACCTGTCCAAGTCCAGACAATCCTCGTCCAGTGAGGAAATTTGCAGCCTCATTAAACTAAAACCAAACAAAGCTAGGTTACTTATATAAACTTCCCAGTACTTTTACAGTTGGCTTGTGTAAGTACACGAACTCCTGATTTAGACAGTAGTAATTGTACTTTTACAGTTGGCCTGTGTAAGTACACGAATTCCTGATTTAGACAGTAGTAATTGTACTTTTACAGTTGGCCTGTGTAAGTACACAAATTCCTGATTTAGACAGTAGTAATTGTACTTTTACAGTTCACCTGTGTAAGTACACAAACTCCTGATTTAGATAGTAGTAATAGTACTTTTACAGTTGGCCTGTGTAAGTACATGAACTCCTGATTTAGATAGTAGTAATAGTACTTTTACAGTTGGCCTGTGTAAGTACACAAATTCCTGATTTAGACAGTAGTAATTGTACTTTTACAGTTGACCTGTGTAAGTACACGAACTCCTGATTTAAACAGAAGTAATAGTACTTTTACAGTTGGCCTGTGTAAGTACACGAACTCCTGATTTAGACAGAAGTAATAGTACTTTTACAGTTGGCCTGTGTAAGTACACGAACTCCTGATTTAGATAGTAGTAATAGTACTTTTACAGTTGGCCTGTGTAAGTACACGAACTCCTGATTTAGACAGTAGTAATAAAACATACTTCTCTTTACCAACATCCTTGAAATGTCTAAAAAAACAATTATTAAAATAAAAAAATAATGAGCAATATTAATAAAGAAATTACAATTTGAAGAGAAGATTAGAAATAGCATAACAAATAAACTGAAGTTGTAAAATTAGGCATAAAAGAATAAAGTAAAATATATTAGTCTACTAGTTAATGAATATGACATAACTATCAGGGAAGTTTTAAGAAGAGCATGCTGTACTGGATTTGAAGTTTTTACGAATTGTATCTGCCTGTAGTGGATGGAGTTTAAGTCTCTGCATTGAGACATTTGTCAGATACAGTCTTCCTTTAAATCTTGTAAACATAATCCAGTTTATAACTGCTGGAAGAGTCACAACAAACTGTGGAAGGGCTTCAATAACACATCAAATGTAAATCAGTAAAACAAAAAAGTTAAAGCTAAGCAAGCCACTACAATGGTGACTGTTGACTTTTCCATACATATTGAACTAAACCATATTTACAGTATTAAAATTTTCCTTATCGCAATGGTGTCACTACTATCCCTTGATAGTCTCTTACTCACAGTGGTAATACTTAACCATATTGCATCAAACTTTGTAAAAATTAGTAATTAGTATCTAGTTTCTATTTTTTACAAAATTCATATAAGTTGATTTAGTTTTTTTTATCACTTTTTACATTGTGAATTTCCAAAATTTTGTTGTGATATAATGTTTAAAAAAAAAAGAACACTAAAGACTTAATATGAGCATTTCAATTTTTTGTTGTTAATCAGGAAGTCCCATTTTATATATCCAGTCAGTTTAAAGTTGACTAATATTCTTCAACATTTTTTTTTGTACTTGATTTTTTCAACTGTAATGTCACCATATTAAACTAAAAACTATAAAAAACATGGTGAAAATTGGCAAAGATTTATCAGTGGCTTTGCACTTAACCTTTCAAAATGGTGTCTCACAATTACCCTAAGTAACAATATTTCTGCTAACAATAGTCTTGGTCAAGGTCAATTTATATCTAATAAATATAGCTTCTTTTATTTTTATGTATTTTTTTAATACAATAAACAGAATTATGTTCAATACATTAGGACTTGGGTAGCTGGAATATTTTTATATTACCTAGTGTACTTGCTACACCTAACTAAACTTACTCAATGTTTTGTAACAGAAGAAAATTTTTATAACTTTCAAACAAATATAATAAAACCATATTCAAAGATGAAAAGAACATCTAAAGAAAGTATAAAAACTTCTGAATTTGTGATTAGTTACTAATTCCTCTAAACCTGCCATTAATTTCTTTTGTGCCTATCTACAAGGGCTAGTTCCTTTCACTTCCCCATGAATTGCATACCATGTTACTATATTCATTCTACATAAAAATAAATAGGTTATAATCTGCTCTATTCAATGGTATTTAAACTTGGCCTGTAGCTCTTTTCAAAATTGTGTTTCATTATTTATTGTTAAGATTATATGCTGTGACATAATAAAAGTGGTGAAAATGAAGTGATGTAACAATAAACCTAATAGAAAGAAAATCACATGAAAAACAAAAAAATGAATTACTACATTCTCAAGGAATGATAGTTTCTTAGCAAATACAAACCTATGCTTAAGGATAGTCATAAAAATTATAATAAAAATATATAGCTATATTGTTTACAGATAAGGCTTTTGAAGCTGTGCAGAAATGAAAGTTTAAAATCCTTCATTTTTCTTTAGAAACTACAGTGAATGAAATGTTACAAGATGACTAATATCATTCCAAAATATTTTTAAGTTAAAAAGTATTGAAATAAAATTATAATTACTCAGAATTTTTAAATTTGATTTACAGGTGTGCACTCAACACCTGAAAGATGCTCTGTACTCCAGATATTTCATTCAACTAAGCAATCATCTATTGCAACACAGTGAATGGTAGAACTGTATCTTTTATATAAATTATGAAAAATAGCAACAAAAGTTATAATTTTCCTATACTGAAAATGCATTTCTGGTAGGTACTTACCTCCACTCATAGATATAGCTATTCTTGTTCAGTGCTGCCCTCTACATGCACAAATTTGTTCACATGACACAAGCTTGGAGCTCCCATGTACCCCACAATCAATTAAGTTCTGCATCTCGCATTTAAATCGCCATTCGACTATCCTGCACCAACAGGAGTATGACACACCCTCCTGATGCATGTGACTCCCTCTATTCGCTTCTACTGAACTATTACTTTGAGCTTTGGCAGAAAATGAAAGCACCAGTTTTCAGTGGGGAGGAAGGGTGGGAAATGTGAGAAGAGGTAATTACCTATTGGAAAAACATTTTCAGTATAGGAAAATTATAACTTCCGATATGGTACATTACCTCTTCTCACATATATAGCTAGAATCCCACACTGAATAGGTGGAGGAACCAGTGCAAGAGACAAAAAAGAAGCATCTTTTGAAAGCATCTGAAGAAAAACCTAAAAGGGGAGATCCTCGCAGTAGAGGATCATATGTGAAAGAGCACACCACTCACGTACCACGTACACTCTACGATCAGTGTGGAAAGAGGTGTTGCTGACATGGGCAGAAAATGGGAGAAACACGTCCAAAAGAGAGAGAACAATGGTTGGATATGGATCCAAACTACCTGATATCTGAATCTCAATCCCTTTGATGACAGTAATGTGAGTTAGAGTAAAAAGGATGTGTCCCAAGGTGTGGATTGGCTATGGCACGATGGACTGTACTTGGCAAATCAACTGCATCCAAAACGCAGCCACCGGGAACCGACATCCATGTGGGAGTAGGATGAGGATCATACTGGTGTCAAGTCAACTGCAATCCAAAAACCAGTCATTGGGTGGGGGTAGGAAAAAGGATCACACCATTTTCACACCAAGTTCATCAGACCGGAGGGAGATATCATGCCGACCAATCTGTGAACATGGCACATGTGAGCAAATTGATAATAAATTACCGATCCAGGAACCCGGCATTTAGACAATTGGAGTAATAAAGATGTATGTGCATTGTGCAACATCCCACTCAAAACCAATCAGACAGAAACCACCCCAGTGCAGTATCATACTCAGTATATGTAACTCTTTGAGGGGTAGTGCAACAGGAAGAACCATAGCAACCTTCATGTTCATCCACCGTGACCCACAACACACTAGCAATGAACATGAGGCCAGTTGTGTGAGGGAACAGAGACACCAGTAATACATGTTTAAGGACTTTTATTGATTGGTCCTGCTTTGAATCCAAAACCCAGCCATTGGAAACCAACATCCATGTGGGGGTAGGATGAGGGATCCCAATCGAAAGGGTGAATTGCAATTTTGATGGCTCACTCCAGAGCTACAGCATCCTCTTGGATAGAGCCGTTCAGAGATGGAGTGTCAGATTGGAGGACATCTCGTTATCTACACCAGCAGAACACCACCGCCCTACACTCAACTGAATGGATTCATTATTTTTGGTATCATATATCACATTCAGTTGGATGCCTCTATGACCCCCCCCCCCCAAAGGATTGGAACTGGAAAGTGGTAAGGACTCCCGTACTCCACTGAAAGAAAAAGGGGGAGAAAACACAGTGGAGAGTCCAAAGGAATGTCAACACCGGAGACAGTGCAATGAGTGACCACAAAAACCCTATTCTGAAAAGCCAACCACTCCTGATTTATTCAATTTAAGGAATGGGCAGCTATCCCTATTCTGCTTTACTCATGCATGAAGTACATGGGTTAGTATGGTCCAGAATGGGCATATTGATGAAGCAAATATATCATGAGGAATACCTATGAGCAATCTTGTAGAAAACCCCATTTCAACAGTGTGCATTTTGTGGCCATGGAAAATACAATTGTTAAGTCATCATGGCCTTACAGTGCAGATTGGACTAGTTTACATATACCTGGCCAGCCAACACTCACCACAGAGTTGGATCCTTGAAGAAAAAAAGGGACATACCCCAGAAAAATATAAGGTTATATAAAAAAAAAGGTAACTTACCCAGTCACAGTCTCACCAAAGAGTGAAGGATGGCAATAGGTGGAAGACAGTACCCTAATGAGGAAGAAACAGCTACTAAAGGGGATAATGTGAGATGAACATATGAGGTGTAGTCCCAATGCTTGATGGAATAAGTACTTCCAACGTATAAAAGGGGTGAGATGCAGGTAAAAGATAAGGTGTCTGATCAGAGGGAAGACATCAGGAATTGATTAAGGGAAGAAGGAGACAGAAAAGAAAAAGCCAATCGAATCAAAAGCTGAATCCAACAGGTATGGGAAAAGGGGCAAAGTCATGAACAGAGGAGTGGCGCCAGGTAACAAAACTACGAGAAAGGGGAGCAACAGAAAGAAGCCTTGAAGGCAATGAAGTAACCAAGTAAATGTACAGGACATAGAAGAACATCGTATCTGACTGGGAATAAAGGTGGGAGATGGAAGGAAACAAAAATGATGAAAAAAAGAACAACATGTAGGTTAGGAAAATCGATACAGAACAAAAAGAACAGATCGGGCTGAATCCAGGAAGAAGCAATTAGAAAGGCCTGACACAGAGTGGCATGAATGAACAAAATCACATGGGGAAGATGATGGTCAGGATGAGAAAAATAAAGGTATAAACTCGTCCCAATCTTGTCTAAATGCATTAGAGGGCAGCACTGAATGAGAAAGCTATATCTGTGAGTGGAAGTAAGGTACCGTATCAGAAATTATTTTTTGTGAATAATACACAGCAACTATTATCTATAATTAGGTATAGAAGTTTGAATTATGCCAAACAAAATTTATTTTCATGGAAAAATATAATAAGTACTTTACGAATGACAAAACAGAAATCTCAAAATATTAATTAACAAGCTATTTCATAAGATCTGAACATTCATAAATGTTGAATTTATATTATAAATCGTGTAAAAACCTCAATATTTCATTCTAAGGTAATTTTAACTTTGAGTGTAAAGTCTAGTTTTATCCTCATTTTGCATTATAAAAAAACACTATGTATATAGCTAGATGAATATAAGTTACTGAAAAATAAAATCACATTCTTCTTAGAATATCAGCATTACCAAATGTTTTCTAACCACTAAGAACTACATCTATCTATATAAGAACTACACAATTTTAACTATACAAACAATTATTCAGATATTTTAAACAACAGCATACTCTATCATGGTCATTCTCCATATCTTCATCATCACTCAAAGCATCCAAAGAATATGACACAGCTGACTGTAAGGTATCCATGGCCATCTGACCAGAAGCATTGTCTTCTTGAAAAGCTGCAGCAACTTGAGCAACAGCTTCAGGGAGAGATGGGTGATTCTCAACTAGTCTATTGTTTATGAGAACAGAATATAAAATATTATATAGTTCTCACTTCAAAACAAACACCAACTTCTTGTTCCAAAATAATGAAACTAAGTTTAAACCTAAAGTACTAGTCAAAAGTCTGTGCTCAAGATATCAACAATTAAGTTTCATGAAAGTTTGCAAAGTGTTTTTTTTTGTCCACACCTTATATTTATGCTTAGAATTACAATATCAGGCAAAAGAAGTTCATTTTAAAACAAAACATCGAATAAACAAGATTAAGTAGGTCATCCTGTAGCCTAAACAACACAATAGCTTTGATCGTGTATGGAAGCGACTAGTTTTATTAGACTGTCAACTGATATTTCCTTCTTTTTTTCTCTGGTGTGTGTGTGTGCATATATATATATATATATATATATATATG
>NW_013667314.1:208828-226008 GCF_000517525.1 Limulus polyphemus | reverse complement strand
GTTAGTTACGTACGTACACGTACTTTACTTTCTTTTCTTTTCTTTCGTTGTTGTGTGTGTAGTGTATATATATATATATATATATATATATATATATATATATAACAAGTTACTTACTTTTTTAATATTATCTGGAAATGATAGTTGTACCAACATGTCTGGATCTTGCAATATTGCTATTAAAAATAAAAACAAATGTTCTTGGAATTCAAGCTGTACAACAACCGTTTCTATTTTGAACTAATATATTAATTTTTAAATGAAACAAAAATAATTAACTGAAGTACAAATTTCCCCCAATGCTTTTTTTTGACACTGTGAGAAACATGTATGGGATTGTCTCAAAACTTCATCACAGGTTGTAATTTTCCTTCACTGAAAATGTATTTCCGATAGGTGCTTACCTCCCTCACATAAATAGCTATTCTCATTCAGTGCTGCTCTCTATAGGCAAAACATTTTTTACACATGCCACAAGCCTCCTATCTCCCCTCCATTGGAATTGACCTATTTCAATGGATCTCTCATGCAAATCATCATGCGTCAAACCTCCACCAATAAGAGTGCAACATACTCTCATAACACATGTGGCTCCCTCTATTCAATTCTACCAAACACTCATTTCAAGTTTTGACAGAAGATGGAAGCAGAAATCCCAGAAATTATAAAAGTGGGTAAAATGAAAAGGATGTGCACCTAAGTGTAGAGTGGCTAGGGTGTGACAGACCATCATTGGCAAGTCAATTACACCCAAAACCCATGCTGCTGGTAACTGACATCCATGCAGGGTAGGGTGAGGATCATACTGTCAGTAAGTCAACTACAATTCAAAATTTGGCTGCCAGGTACCAACGTCCATGTGAAAGTAAGAAAGAGGATCATACCACTGGCAAGTCGACTACAATCCAAAACCCAGGCCACTGGGTACCGACATCCATGTGAGGGTAGGAAAGAGGATCATACCAGTAGCATGCCAACTACAGTCCAAAACCCAGCCATCTGGCAGGGATAGGAAAGAAGATCATACCATCTTCACCTCAAGTTCATGAGACCAGAGGGAATCTAGTACTCCCAAACTCATGAATGAGGCACATATGAATATGATAAATTGATATATTGATCTAGAAACCCAACATCCAGTATCAAAAAGATGTCTAGATAACATAAACCATCACATTAACATCCTCAGAATAAGAAACATTGAGGGATAGCAGAAGTGAAAGAACTATAACAATACTCAATTAGCTCCACTGTGACCCACAACAATGATGGAGTATAAATGAGGGAGGAGTATAGATATCTGTAATACATATGTGAGGAGTTATGTTGATTGATTCTACTATAAATCCAAAATCTGGCCACTGGGAAGCAAAATCCATGTGGGGGTAGAATGAGGGATCACGATCGAATGGGTGAACTACAATTTTGATGTCTCACTCATATTTGTTTTTATGTTTCATATTCGAGAAAATCACACCATCTACACCAGCAGAACACCATTGCCCTATTCTCAACTGAATGGTTTTATAATCATTTCATCATTTCATTAACCCATTCAGGAGGATACCTCCACAGTCCACCATCCCAGTGGCTTGGAACTAGAAAGTGGTAGAGACTCTCAAATTCCACTACAAGAAAAGGGTGGTAAAACGCAGTGGAGAGTCCAGAGGAATGACAAAACCTGAGATAGTACAATGGGTGACCAGGAAACCCTATTTTTAAAAACAGACTATACCGATTTATTAAATACAAAGCATGGAAGGAATGAGCAGCTATCCCCTTCTGCTTCACCTAAGTAATCCATGGGTGGGTACGGGTTCAGGAGAGGCAAATTTAGGAAGCAGTTCTATTGTGAGGTTAAGCTTACAAGCGATCTTGTGGAACACCCCATCTTTGTAGTGTGCCTTGTGTGGCCATGGAATTATAATATGCAAGTCGACATGGCTTGACAGTATGGATTTGAACAGCTAAGGAATACCTGGTCATGCACTACTTGCCACAGAGTGGGATCCAAACAATGAACATTAAAAAAAAAGAAAAAGGGCCCTGAAAAGGTAAAAAAATAACTTACCCAGTCAAAGTCTCACTAAATTCTGATATTCTAGAATGGCTACAGGCAGAAGATGATAACCCAAAGAGGAAGGAAGTAAACTGGGATCCAATGCAAATAGTGAGAGATGAATGTGTCGTTGGTAGTCCACATGCCCGATTGAAGAAGTACCTCCAAAGGATGACAAAGATGAAATGCCAATGAAAAGGTAAGGTGTTGAATTGGGTGAGAAGACACTCAGAACAAAATATGGGAGGAAGACGATAAAGAGGAAGAAATCAATTGGCGAAGGAGGAAGAACATGAACAGAGGATGGTTGCCAAGAAATAAAGAAACAGGAACGGACACTATAGAAGGAGGCAATATATAACAGAGAAGAGCACATGCAGGACATATATGTCTATCAGGATCAGGATGAGGATAAAGGCGTGAAACAAAAGGAAGGGAAACTGGTTAAATGGAGGAGTTATCCTCACAAGCCGCCGAAGTGTGAGGGATGAAAAATGATCCACAGAAAGGAGAAGAGTATGTAAAACATCGATGGCAAATAAACAGACAATCAACATCCACAGGCGAATAGGAGAAGGAAGGCAGACATAAGGGAAGGTGAAAAAAGGAGCACTGAGAGAAAGTAGTTTGAACATAGGCAAAGTGAGGCAGTGCAGGACTGCATTAATATCTCCAACCAGAAGGGCAGCCCGCTGCAGTAGACGACAAACCTGGAAAGAACACATCCACGGGTAAAGTGTATGAGAAGAAAATATCTGCGGGATCAGGAAAAATGAATGGTGTAGGACAGGACCACCATAAAATCTGAGACCAAGGAGACAGAAGATCCAAAAGTCAAGAGTGGAAATCCACATGACCAGAAACCAATGATAGAAAGTCCATTTGCACTGAGAAACTTCCATGTAGGAAGTGCAAATGAAACAAGCCAGAAAAGAGGCTAAATGTCGGGAGAAGCTGGATCACCTCACCAATGACCAGAGGAAAACCAGGCAGGAAGATGGAGACCAGGAAGACCTGGATAAAACACCGGTGACTGAGGGTGATGAAGAAGGGAAGGAGACAGAGGAAAAGGTAACAGAGGAGGAAGTTGGAGCTGGAGAAGCCACGAAAACCAAAGCTGAGACAGCCAGGAAAGAGCACCAAAAGAAAAAACGTCTGACACAAGTACTGCCAAACGAGAAGTGATAGTTTGGTAGAATTTAATAGAGGAAGCCACATGCACCATGAGAGTATGTCACACTCTTATTGGTGGAGGGTTGATGCATGAAAGACACATTGGAATCAGTCAATTTTAATGGAGGAAAGATAGAAGGCTTGAAGCATGCTTAAATTTTTGTTTTGCATATAGAGGGAAGCACTGAAGGAGAATAGCTATTTATGTGAGTGGAGGTAATATACTGTATTGGAAAATAACAGCAAGTTCAGTTTAGTCCCATTTCAGGTTGACATACTGGAAATGTTTTAATATGAATGTAACACAATAACAGATATAATTTTAGTAAACACTTATGTCAATAATAAACCTTACAAGCAATTATTATGATAGCAAATCCTAAAACCACAGATATAAGGAAGGCTTTCTAACCAAGTATTTGCAGTTGGGAGATAACAGTAAAGCAAACAGATAATTTTGTATATTTGCTTATGATCGAAATATTTTAATGTATTACAAAATTAAGGTTATATCACTTGTACCAATCTTCAAAATAACAACTGTTAATTCTTATCCTAATATTATATGCTCCTTACCAATTGCTACAGGATCATCTGCCAGTCCAGGATTAGTAACAACAATGTTTTCAATCACTTCTGGCTTACTCAGTTGGCGCAGCTGTGAGGAAATATTCAATAACACATACACAACAGTTTTAACTTTTGTTTCTAACTAAATTGTTTTTCAGAAAATAACCAATTCGTACATTGTGTGAAATATAAATATGCACAAATACTTTTCAATTCAATATCCAGATAAGTTATTTTGAAGTGGGCAAAAATTGGTTTCTAATAAAGTCCTTCATCTCAAAATAAATAATAATATTTTGATAACAGTGATGTAAAGCTATATGGAAACAAACAGTGCACATTAGAAAATTATAAGCCACATTTAAAGTTTGTGTATATTACTTTATGTCAATAAAGGCAATGTTGTTTTTTTTCTTTTAACATATAACCCAATTATCAAAGGCCATGCATCACATGATCTTTCTCAGTTCAAGAAAATGAAAAGAAGGTAAAATGAATGTGAATTAAGTCAAACTTTTTGAAGTTTGTTGCAGAATTATGGTCATGAAACAGCATGAAAGTCAGTTAATAAAAATGCAAACTATTTATGATATCCAATAAATGTAACTTAGTAATCCAAATTTAATACTTTAAGAACATAAGGACAAATGTAAAACTTGAACAATATTAAATGCTACTATAAAATTGAATATGAAGAGAATGATATTGAATTCCATTTCTTATGTTTATTGTTTACTATACTAAAGGATTTAAATACATGAACCAATCATGTTCACTATTATTCAAACCTAAGGATACTACAATATAGAGTAATGAACAAGATGGGAGCTTAGCTTTGTATAATGCCAATGTTTGTATCTTCCAGAAAGGAAAACAATACTTAACTATAAAGGCTTTATGAATTTTAATGATTAAGGTATCTTACATGTTACTTTTTATTAATTGCTGTTAATGAAAGTTGAACACAGCACTTCATACTTATACAGAACAGAAAACTTCTTTCTGCAGTGTGCTCAGTAGTCTGAGAAAGCATATATGAAGTGTCAAAGGTTTTACCAAACTAATGAAAAGCAACAAAAAAATGTACTAACATGTTCAATGTTTGGTAAAAAGAAAAAGAAAGAGGTCTATACAACACTTGTTAAACATTAGCAAAATAATAATATATATCACATTGCTAGAGGCCCTTCAAGCCGAAAGGTACTAGTGAGATTAAACACAAAATTCTTAGCCCCGTGTTTCAGTTGGTATTTATTAGGTTAACTTCTAATTCTTGGGCATAAAAGCACATTCCAAAGGAAATTCACAAAATGTGGAATTTCAAAGCCATTGTAGAGTGATTTATTAGTTATACCATAGCCTTAATATCTCTTCTATACTAAGTTTCTAGCCATAGTACAATCCTTTTGTCACCTATATACAGCTTATTGTAATTATAAAGTACTGACATTCAACACAGGGCAATAAATAAATGCTTGATGTAACATGGCTTACCATGTTTTTCAGTACCAAATTCCCCAGTGCTGACTTCAGAGTGCTAACTCTACTTCTTATCTCCTTTTGACTCAGCTCTTCTGTTAAGAAGAAACAAAACACTTGTAACTAAACATTGACTAAAAATCAGGCCTATATGTATAAAATTTCAGTTTGAATATAATAATTAGATAGCTGATACCAAATTATATTTTGTGAATCAACTAACCTTGTTACATAAAAAGTTCTTTAAATATACAGTTTACTTATGTCTCATTTAATAAATACACATTTTCATCTTATCAAGATAACCTAGTTTCTATACCAGTAAATGAAAGTAGTTACCAAACCTTTAAACTGTCAGATGAAAGTAATTCATATCCTTGTTAAGCATACTAATCAATTAACATAACATCCTTATCAATCCTTCAATCTGTGATATACATATAAAAACAACACAATATTTTACCAGACTCTGCTATTCTCAAATAATAATTATATGATATGTCTTCAGGTGAAAACCTCTTACAAAGCAACATCAGCAAATTTTACACTTTGTTCTAAGCAATCCATTTAATTTTTATTTAATAGTTAGATATCATCAACAAACCTTGTTTCTATTCATCTGATGATGATAAAACTATTCTAGTCTTTCATTTGCTCCTCAAATGATAACCAAGCAATATTCATGCTAAATCCTTCAAAGTTCATGCAATTGTAATTTTATTACCAAACCTTTCTATCTTTTGGTGACAACCAAACATAATTCATTCAAAAACCTTTATCTTTAAATTGTACTTTAATAGTATCCTAATTTAAACTTGTGAAATTTAGATAGTAATCATGTTCAGCCATACATTATAATTTTATCTCAAAGTGTAAGAAAACAATATCTAATCACATAAACTCATAGAGTAATCAAATGACAAAAGGTCATTTGGGCCATCAAATCCATGAAATTCTAACAAAAACTTAAAACAATTTAACCTAACAGCACATACACCACATAATCTAGCACACCATTCCACAGGAAAAACATTTTGCCCAATAACAGCCTAGACTTGAGCTTCCATAGTTTATACTTATTTCCTTTAATATTCATGATTTCATCTCCAGCCCGTCTTTCCACCATTCCAACAATACTACAATGGCCTATTTATCCAAGCTCCAAAATTTTAAACAACTGAATCAGGTTATCTATATTTCTTCTAATCTCAAAAAAACTATTTCAAATCTTTGTGTATCTCTCTTCATAGTTTAAATGTTTCAAACCAGAAACATGGTAATTTGTCTCTGATCTTTTTCAAGCAAATAATTATCTTTTCTATAACCCAATTACTTCAAATAAGGCATTACAAAGTTTTTTATAATGTGATTATAACCTCCCTAATCCTGACCTCAAATGTTTCTGCAAACAGATCCCAGAAACCCTCTGCCCTCATCACTACTTTGCAAATTTTCTAAAATTCAGATGATAACCACCATCTTTAATGTATTTTGTAATCTCCATGTGACAATCACAAATAATAATTCTAAATACCCCTCATTCACTAATAAAAATCATACACTAATCTTAATAAACATTATGATCCTCACCAGACCTTTTAATCTTCAAAAGAATAACATTATCATCAGGAAAAAGTCATGGTAATAAATACACAACATCCTTAACAAATCTCAAGATCTTCGGGTGATAAACACACAAAACATTTGTCAAATACTATTATTTTACAATAATTTAAAATAACTAAACACATTATCTTCAATGGCACAATGGAAAACAGAGCTTTTCTTAATATTTGATGCACAAACCATGTGATTTTTCGGGATCTGGATGCTGCTTGGGCAGAATATACACAGTCATCCCATGCTTCAGTCCACAAGATTCTAAAGTTTCTTCTGATTTCAAGCACTTTCCAAAGCAGATAAGTTCTGCAAGTGAATAAACACGAACAATTTACTGTAATTTCATAATATGCAACTTAGTTTTACAATGTACTGCTATCATGATTGAATTCCCTATACATAGGTACAACATATATATATATATATACAATAAAATCAATAAGTTTCTAAATACAGAAATTCAAACAATACCCAGTTTTTTACTCTGAAATAAACTGCTCCTCTTTTGTTAGTCTTTGAAGCAATGTGTTTTCTCTGTTAGCTCTCTCAATACCTATTTCTTTTCTACATTAGGTTAAAAGGTTTAATCAAAGCCCATTCTCAAATAAAACTTAGCTATTAAAAACAAAATTTCTTTTGGAGGGGTTTTGGTAGACTTACATCATTCTTTACACAATTTTCACTAATCACATGTCAAAAATTAAAATTAACATTTTCATGTAGTGAAAATGTATATCCCATAGATACGAACATCTTCACCAGCATCTTCCATGCATGTCTGCTGTAGAGATTTGCATGCCACTAACCACTAGTAAACTCCCAACTAATCTCACAAGATTTCTTGTAAATTGTGCTCCTGCATAATGACATAATTATACTCTATGCATTAGTGCTTGTGAATCTTCATTCTTTGATGAAGTAAATAAGGAAATAAGTACCAGAAATGAGGAGAATAGGCAGGAATGTGTGTAAAGAGGTTTCTACAGGTAATACATGTTCAGGTAAAGAAAATTATAACTTTTGAGACAATACCACACCTCTTCACACAGTAAGCTAGGATCCTACATTAAAGTGGTGGAGGGTCCAGTGCAATGAATTACCTGGATGAGCTCCATTAAGAAATCACCCAAAGGAAGCCCATGAAGCATGACACCTGATGACAGGGGCTCCATATGGGTACATCCATGGAAAACTGTATCTCATCAGTTCCAGGGTATACTCTTCACCTAGGAATAAAGGGAGAAAGAGGTAAACAAGCCCATGTTTCGCAGGAATGAGTGTAATAAGAACATGGCTGTCAAATAAGAACATGGCTGTCAAAGAGCCAATATGTGTAGTGTAGTTGGAGTGCATTCCAATCTTACCTTGTGCACACTACAACTCTACTGTCAGACTTTATTGGACCAGCACCAACTGTGGGAGGAGAGCATAATAGTCATCCCATAGAGAGTGGTATGGTCTATGTACACCTCAACTGAAGGGACACCAACTGCAGATGGAGGGCACAGTTTGTTAGTTCATGCTCACCTCAACTTTATTGAACAGGTGATGTCTGAAAGAGGAGGGCACATGATAGTGGTGCATGCTCGCCTCAACTCAACTGGGCAGTTGAAGGCTGCAGAAGGAGGGCATAGTATCATCTTATGTACTCACCTCAACTCTACTGAACAAACTGTGGCTGCAAGAAGAGGCACAGCATTATAGTGTGTGCTCAACTCAACTGAATAGACTCAGGCCACAGAAGGAGGGCACAAGTGGAATGTGTTATAGTTATATAAGTTGTGACCTGTGCTACACTTACAGAGTCATCACTGTCCCACTTCCTACCATACTGACATCCGTTGTTCTACCCACAATGTTAGGTCCCAGTAGTAAGGATTCTCCATGGTCCACCACTTCAGTGGCTAAGAGGGGAGGGATTAGCAGTAGAGAGACCTGGAGAAAATGCTCAGATCTCCCATCAGTCATTCAGTCTGGAAAGGTTTATAACTGGAGACTGAGCAACAGGTGACTATGTAACCCTACTTTGAAAATCCAGCAAGTATAAGACAGGGAAGCAGGCAGAACATCCACTGGTGCTGGCTTTTTCCATAATATTTCATGCAATATTCAATAGGTACAGTCTGGATTAGACAAATATCAGATATACCACGAGGATACCTCAAGTGGTCTTGCAGAACACCCAATCTCAGTGAACATACATGGAGCCATTGCAGATGGTATGAGCACTTACCGCTCTCCTGGCTCTTTGCAGATTTTGTGAAATAAGTATACTTGTGTTACTACATGATGATGTATCATGTAGCAACACCCTCCACTAATAGGAGTATGACACACCTCTATGTGCACACACTCCCTCTATAGTCACATACAAAAATCTTCATTCTTTTACTCAGTACAGATAGTCAGATATTTTTAGTTTGCTGAGATCTGTGATTATTTTCTATCAAGTTTCAATTTGATTGAGTTTAAGATATTCCATATCATTTCACAGAATACTTTACCACCATTTTTGCTAAAGTTCTTCATCTGTGGATCTGGGTACATTACCCAGGTCTCCTCTATGCAAATTGTCCTCCCTTGTTGAGTGGGGCATGGAAGATATTTGCATTTACCAGATCCCAGCCACTGGAGTGGTGGACCATGGAGAATCCTCACTGATTGGTGCCTAATGCTAGGTCTAGAACAAGGGATCTCTCTTATGTGAAAAGTGAGAATAGGGTGTTTCTGGAGTATAGTGTGATTCATTCAGGTATATCACAATCTCCAAGTAAATACCTATAACTGTATCACTCATTTGTACATACCTTTCTCTCACAATTTCTGCTCCTGCAGTTGGCACAAGCTTCCTGAGTCTGACAGTTCAGTAGATGAATCAATCCATATACACTTGTGATGTATCACTCACACACCTACTCCCACAAGAGGCTAGGTTCCCAAAGAGACTAACAATTGAGTAGAGGTTAAATAAGTATCCATAATGACATTTTCCAATACAGTGCCCTCCTCCCACAAGTAGCATGGAGCCCTTAATAACTGACAATTGAGGAGGAGAGTACAGATACTTATCATAAGTGCCCTTCTTTACCAGCTGGTTTTGACCCATTGAGTCTGATGGTAGAATAGGTGAGCACACAAGATACGGTCTGAACGAGTCCCAACCTCACTACACATATTGGCCATCTGACTTGTGTGTGAGTACTCAGATAGATATATACCTATTATGCCTGTCCTTGTGAAACATTTATGTCTTTTCAGTTACTTTTGTAGTCTCCCACAGGTATACCCCTACGGAGTCCTGCCATCAGGTGTCACACCCCATGGGCTTCCTCCAGACACTAAGTAATCTTTGCACCAGTTCCTCCACAGTCTCAACATGGAATTCTAGTTACCTGTGTATGGAGATGAGTATTTGTTTCAGAAGTTAACAATTTCCTTACCTGAAAATGTATTTTCAATAGATACTCCCCTCCATACATATTCCCACTGATTCTCCTCATTATCCCAGTGTACCTATCTTTATTGCTTCATCAAAGAATGAAGATTCTCATATACAAATATAGAGGGGGTATTTGCACATGGAGGTGTGTCACACTCCTATTGGTGGAGGGTCTTGCTGCATGATATGTCATCATGTATTAGTGTCAGTTCATACGGACACACATGAAATTAGATGGGAGTTTTCACAAGACTAGTGAGATAGAAATCTCTCAGGCAGAATGTGTAAATTCAAATACACCTATATGTGTATGGATGCGAGTATTCCTTTCAGAAATACTTCCATATGTCCTAGTTTTTTTCATATTGTGTGCCTAAAATCATGTAAATGCATCCAATAGTTATTTTTTCAATAAATCAATAATTGATGAGTCTGTTTTTTCTAATAATGGGATATACACTTTCTCATATGTTCATACAAGCTCTGGCATATAAAGAAGGTAACAAAAAAAACATTAATGAAATAAAACTGGATTTTTTTAATATTATTGATCAGAATGTTCCACTTCACATAGTTAGTTCTAGCATGCTCATTTTTCATCAGTAACATATATTTGTTATTTATCTTTACCTACTGAAGCAGTTATGTAGCCACAACAATAACATCAAACACTGATAAACAGCAAAAATGTTAACTACTAAAAACAGAACTCAAACTCATATCCTAGGACTATACTGATATAGGCAATATTTTTCAACTATATTTTTGCTCAAGCTCAATTTCTCTAACAATTATAGTTCATTTTCAATAACTAAGGAGTTCTTGTAATTGTAAGTCTTGTTTGAGTAGTAATAAATTTATCAATACAACTGCACACACACAGATAAGAAAAAACTTTTCTGTCATCTGAATAGTTTGCAGCTGAATGTACTCACTAACCCTAAATATCTTATATAAAAATATCCCTGTAGTTTTAAAACATCACATAAAAGGATTATCATGAAAAAAAAAAACACTGTAAAAAGAAAAAAATTTAAAATCCCAGATATATTATTTGTTTCTAAGTTTTGTAGACTTCACATTAGAATCCTCTGTTTTCCACTTATACTTCACATTTTTCAGAAATTATACATTATACCTTAAGTAATTATTTACTTTACAATGATATGATTATACAAGAATGTTTTCTATTCAATCATGTTCAACCATTGGTCCTGTCTTGTTTGGAAGCTAAGATTTATCAGTTATTGTCCAACTCATCCGATGTGGTACAATAAAAGCCTCTTTACATAGACTTCTTGAAAATAGTCATAGAAGGGAAGTAAAAGACATATGAGAAACAAAACCTTAGATAACACTATTTGTAAGGATGTCAGGATCTAGGTAAACATAAACCTATACCATAGGTTTGGCAAAACAATTCTCACAAAATGTGAAAGCTTTGTTTACAGGCAATACTCATTGAAACTGCTCAGAGATAAAAAAGTTCCAACATTTTTTTAGAATATTTCTTTGCAAGTTACATCAAAAAATTGGACAAAATTATAAAATATCAATTCAAGTAAAAAATTGTTGAAATACAGTTAGAATTGTTATTTTTACTTAAACTATCAAATCTGATAAGCAAGCATGTCCCCAGTGCCCTATTGACCCTTCAGAGCTGCCCACCAGCCCTAATAGAATAAATAAAATTAATGGAACAGGGGAATTGATGAATTCCTTAAAAATAAACATAGGTTTAACATTCAGGGACTCATCAATTATCAACAAATTATTTATTTAATAAAAAGTCAGTGACATGAGAGAGTAATAGATATCTAATTTACTTAAGAACATAAATAATTGACATAATTAAAGAAATGAAAATGTAGCAAACCAAAGAACTATAATTATACTTGGGTCCTACTAACTAACACCAAGAATTATCAGGAACTATTAATAGTTATCATGAAGCATCAATAAAAAAAAACCAATAGCCTATTGCTCTAACAGCTATTATTATTATTATATAGAAACTATATATATTATGGTTCCCCTATGCTACATCTCTCATAACCTGTAACTCTCACCAAATCTGGGATGGTCCACACAATTGGAATTAAAACACTAATGTAAAGTCAATAAGATAAATAAAAATACGATGAAGGAATCTGTATTTTAAAAAAATATTTGTAAAATCATTAAAGTTCAATAATCATACTCATTTGCTGAAGTTCTCATCACTAGTAAATGCAGTTAGTCCCTTAATCAATATGATGAATCTTGCAGTTTCATACTTGACACATTGGGCTGTTACAGTTTCATAGTCAAGTCACTCATACCCCAAAACATGTCAAATATTTCAAAGTTTATTTTGTTTGTTTTCCCCAGTAAATTAGATTATTTTAAAGCTGCTAATACTGCTTTTTCATGTCGTTGACATTTTTATCAAAATTAGTGTCTCAATGTTTCTTTTCTTCTCCCTAACTAGTGTGACGAGACATATAGTACGAATTTTGTTAGGTTAATCAAGGTTTACATGATGTACTTCTGATCCACAATTTTAAGTTTGGTGATTTAACTTACACATGAAAATACATACTTTACAGAAAAGTCATTGCTGTTAACAACAGTGTTAACTTCTTAAACAGATAAGTTATACCACATTTTACAGATGTAATAGAGTGTGCCCATGAACAAATGTTAGTGGACAATGTGTGTCAAAAAGCCATTCTAATAGTTTATAAGATGCAAGACCAGTATGGAGTAAAATAAGTTCATCAGATCCCTTGATATATTTTATGTCATATCCTTGTTTTCAGTAATGCAGTAGCCTGCTCCATCTTTTTCAGAATATTTTGAATTTTCTCTATTTCAAGGCATGGTTCATCATTTTCTTGTGATAATTTTACATAATTAAATTTACAACTGTCACACTTCACACATTTACACTTGATGAATCTGAAGACAATGTTGATGGTATCATGGAGTAATGATGCTCTTCTTTCAGGTTCACACACGAGTATGATAATGACTTCTAATGTGATGATAAAACACTTGATAACTCTCATGGCTTGAATTTTGAGATTCTCATAATTCTTTATCTTCAATGTGACAGTAGCTGTGATTTGTTTATTTTGCAGTATCAGACTTGAGTTTATTAAGTTTATTTCCTGTATCTGTTGTGAAGTCCCTTTTCATTTGCCCCTGCCTTGTTGTGATGTACTCGTCTGTGTCATCAGATGCAGACCAGGTGTTGATAATTTAATGAACATTGTGGTTCTCATGATGGCTCTCCTTCCCATTCATATCATTGCATGTACAGACATGGGTGAAGGTGTTTCCCATAGGGTCAGAGGCTCCCAAAAACAAAGTGATTACTGCACACCTGAGTGTTGTTTGTTATCATAAGGTCAGTATGGTTTATCAGTCTTCACCACAGATGTCTCAACTTACAAGTACATGCATGCCATCTCAACTCCTTTGCGTGCTCTTTCACAATCAGTGTGGAAAAGAATACAAAAATTAATTCATGATTGACAGTGTTGTATTATATAATCAATATTAGATCTATCTACTCAAAGAATGTTTCACTCCCAAGTAAAAACAGAGCATTACAATCTCTAACAATGCCAACATCGTGTCATGAATATGGTCTTATTTACGGGTATATGTTACAGAAAAACCAAGCAAAATTGTCCATCTCTGGTTGTGCCTGGGAACACTATCACTAAAAAGTGAAGAAAAATAAATAATCAACTTACTTTGTTGAGTATATTCAATCATTGTTGCAGTTATACTCTGCACAGCAATCACCATCATCCATTGTTATTCTGATATTACGTCCTCAGTGCATCATTTCACATGGTTTTGTTTGCCCCCTAACAACCCCACACTCCACAAACCAATATGGTGGTATCTGAGTCAGGGTTATCCAAATCTAAATTCTTGAGGTCGGCGTGATGAACAGTCATGTGATTTTGATTGGTAATGCAATCACCACACAGACAAAGGGGCAAACAATAGTGAAGCAAGTACAGCTGGATGTACTTAATTTATATAAGTCTACCGTATACACGTTTTAATTGTAACTTTATGCGATATCTTGCTAATGCCTCGGCTGATATTGCTTGGCAATATATTCTCCATATATTGATATGACATTGCAATTGATAATTTGACTATCAAATAATATATATATATATATATATAATTGAAGAATTTGCACAGCAGCTTCGGCAGTTTAGGCTTGATTCTTGTGACAACCAGCACTCTGCTGACTCATGGATCAATGACCCAAAAGAATGGCCCTGTGTATAGTACCCAAATATATACAATTACCTTGAGTTAAAAAAACAACAACAGAAGACAACATTTACATGACATAAAATGAGCTGAACACACATACTTGTAGTCAGACATTGGTTCTCACAGCTTTCCTCTTGCTTCTCGTGTTCTGTGGTTGATAGCTTTCAGTCACAACACTATTCTCTCCTTTCAATCGATTCATAGTACTTGGATTTATAGATCCGTGCCAGGCCTTAAGGCCCATTCGTTAGGGTATTTTGTCAATGATTTTTCTTCTTGTTGGTGCACCTGGCTGGCCTTGGCTTCTTTCCTTTTTGGTTGCCTGATTGGGTATCAAATAGAAGGGAAGTTCAAGTTTTTACGACTTACTGTTGGTACAGTTCAATACACAACAACTCTTCACCATATTTGCAGGTTTGGAACAACAAAAGTTCGTCACAAACAGTCGTTATGAATATGAGTCTATACGAGCGGGCAAATGAACAGAATGACCGGAAATTCCCTTTCGTAGCGCTATTTGTTTGCCCCTTTGCCTCGGTTGCTATGCAGACATAGCATTGTGAGAGGGCAGAGTTCCCGATATCTGACCTTATATATTGGCTACAGTCTCAATATATTTATAGTCTATACATTGTCAAATGAAATAATGCTATTAATCATGGGAAGTCGGAAGTAGCACTAGGGCTAGTAAATGTTACAAGTTACATTTATAACATACGAGACTTAGACTCTGACTCTTGAGTGTTACGTAGCCCTACATTAAGCACTTAATCATTGTATTTGTAAACCTTAGTAACTAAACATTTAATGATTTATGATTAACTAAGTTTATGAAGAAAGACAGAAAATAATAAAAATACCAATATCGAAGGGCTTCAGATTCAGTTTGGAAGCAACGTTTTCTTTAAACTTTTCCACCGAGGACGATAAATTAATACCAGTAAACTTATTCTTTTCAAAGTTTTTACCATTTTCTTTCGATCTGCTTTTCACATATAACATCGCCATCTTATATCAAATTGTAACTGCCCTCTCTTGGATATAGTGTTTAATTAAGAAAATTGAAGATAAATTATCGGCAAATTTTATGATGAGTTGTGTCATGTTACAAAACAAATAAATATATAAAAATAGAAATACTTCTTACTTATTACGGGTCATAAAAATATTTTGTTGACAATCAAATATTTTGTTTGTTTTGTTGCATTTTGTGCAAAGCTACGCAAGGGCTATCTGGATTAGTCGTTCCTATTTTTTTTTTCAGGCCGAATAGCGAATTTAGACCTTCTATCTTAAATCACACACAGTCTCAAATTGCGGAGCATGATTATTATTATTTTTCACACACGTACGCATGAGAGATGGGGTTCGGCCGTATTCCCTATTTTTGTGTATTAAAAAAATATGCTTATATAGTTATAGCGCAGCTGCTTATGGCACTTAACGTTTTCTATATAGCCTACATTCTTCTTATGAAGCGTTAGCATTTTTTGGCTTGAAATAGTCGCATGCAATGGCTTTTGTTGGCACTTTATAATTGAAAGTCCAAAGTCGTATTGTTACTTCAGATCTTGTAGTCCGAATTCTTTACAGTAAGTGTCTGTGACTTGTTGGCGATAAATTTCGACAATAAACAAACAGCAACACAGTCCATTTGTTTTAAACTAATATATTTAAATAAGTCACACATATATAAAAATGTTTGTTACACTGCTGGTTATCAGACTTCTATCCAAAGCTTTAAATAATTGTCTCTTTTTCGTCAAAGCCTACTTTAGTGTACCAAGTATCTTTATGTTACTGAAACTCTTTGACACACTGCCACTAAGTTCATGTTCATGTGTACATTTGCAATCTGCTCTCCACCGGTTGAATAATTACCTAGGGAGTGTACAAACCGAAGAAAGACTGAGTGCTCTAACTTTAATACATAATCGTCATGACACTGATAACAACATTGAAACTGTATGTAAGTTATTTATGGAAAAGCACTCCCAAAGAATGTAGCATGCTAACATGCTATTTCAATAGTACATACATGTACGTATATGATAGCCAATGATTAAAGTAGCTAATACACTACTGTTGTACAGAGTTGTTTAAATGTATATAAATAGAATAGTACTGACTGTTGTCTGTCCGTGTAACTACTTCGCAGGGTGTGAATGAATTTTCACCAAAATTAGTATGAAGGTTCATTAGGTCCATACGGAGGACATACAAATTTTCAGTTTTGCATTTCACATTTTGCGTTTTTTATCACTACTTCACCCGTTGTAGATGGATCATCACCAAATTTGTTATGGAGGTCATTAGGTTCATGGGGAGATACATAAACATTTTCTGTTTTCCTTTTGCGGTTTTTATGGGCGTTTTTGAGTTTTCTTTTACCACTAATTGTTGATGGATCTTCACCAAATTTTGGCATAAAGGATTGTTGGGTGCATGTGGAGATACATGCAAATCTGCGATTTCACATTTTGTGTTTTGCAATTTTTATGGGGCGTTTTTGCGGTTATTAAAATTATATATAAGGGAAGCAGCTTTTCATGT
>NW_013667314.1:207060-207828 GCF_000517525.1 Limulus polyphemus | reverse complement strand
TTAAAATTATATATAAGGGAAGCAGCTTTTCATGTCCTAAAATAACCTTTTATACTCGTGAATTTATATAACTTCCGTCCAGAGGTCGTGTATTTCATCTAGATAATAATATTATTTAACAATTAATAACTACTATAATAAAACATACATATTTATGCTAATTTAAGTCAAGCTTCCCATGCAGTGCTACAACAGAATGATGATTTGAAGACTTTTCATTGGATATTTGTAGATTTTATGTTAACAGCCATGAAATTGTTTAACATATTTAATCTCATAGCACCTATTTGTTACAAATTATCTGGGGTGGGTGGCAGCAGACCCCCGTTCCATTGAATCGCTGATTGTGCTTCGCCCATATGTTGTTTTTTGATATCACAGATTAGAACCCCCCCCCCCCTTTTTTTTTGTTGTTGTTTGTGTTTTGCCGTAACGGGAACCACTGGGCCTCAGCTCCACAGTCCAGCATACTACTCGTTTGACCGCTCTTGACTCATGAAAATACTTGTTTGTGGATAACTGACTAATTAAATTAATATTAAAATGGATGTACAAAGTAAATAGTTGTATAAACTACTTTACTGGCCTTATATTAACAGAACTATAAAATTACAAATATATATATATGATAAAGTTGTGGAAACCAATAAAAGTGTATTGTTACGCCTCCGTTCGTTAGTTAATTTTCCGTAAAAATTCTTTCCAAAGAAACTTTACCCAAACAAGTCCTTTCTTAAATAAAACTGTTTTATTCTTTCTGAATACAAC
>NW_013667314.1:193317-206124 GCF_000517525.1 Limulus polyphemus | reverse complement strand
ATATTAATTAATATTAACTTACTTTAAATTATTATGCCTATAATTTTCATTAGTTCCAAGTGAATATTAGGGACAAATGTCATTTTTTTTATTCTGGCTTCGAACTATAAGCGTAACTTACAGGGAAAGGGACGTGTCCCATCCACTTTTTGAACTGTGGCAAATCGTCCCTCTCAGATTTTGAAAGACGGGGATATATTATTTTTCTGCTTAACTCTTTTCCTATCAATTATTTTTATGTAAAACGACTAGGATCATGCGAAAATTCACGTAAAATATTAGTTGTTTCAGCCTTGGCACAGGTTGCGTGAAGTATGTGAAACGCAAATAGTCAGTTGGTCACCGGAAGATAAAGAAGGAGAAGCAAGAATAGTCCATTTAATGATATAAATGTATGGTTTTGAAATACCGAAAAAGTTAGATAAATCATGTCCAGAATTTCACTGCTGTAAATCTTAAAACTTTATGTGTAAACAAGATAATCTAATTGTAAAAGTGGTTGTCCGTACCGCTAGTGTAAAGTAACTAATTAAGGGCATTGTTTTAAAACTGATTAGAAAACTCACTGTAGGAACGGAAATTTATAGTCATTTTTGTGTTTATTATTTAAGAAACAGAGCCATCTAGCCTTAGTTTTTGTTTTGGTTACGAGTTTGTTGTCGCTCAGTTCAGTTTTATTAATTCTTCTCATATCCTTTTCTCATCTGCCCAAAAAATGTCTTCCCTGTTCTCTCTCCAGTTTCAAGTTATACACATTCTCACTTTCTTCCTTACCTTCCCGCTCTACTTTCTTATCCCATACTAAAAGAAACAAATGATCAGATTCTACCTTCACCCACTTAATCATTGATAAAATTTCTTTTATTTCAATTATATAATTTACTAACGAAGCGGCTATTGCTTCTTTATGTTGTTGTTTTAGAATAAAAACTACATTGGGCAATCTGCTGTGTCCACGGCGTAGAATCGAGCCCCGGATTTAAGCGTTGCAAGACTGTAAACTTACGGTTGTCCCACCAGAACGCTTCTTTATGCATTAATCTTTTTTCCTCACCTATTTTAATCTTTTTCTTTCAACCGGTTCCCCAGATTCACAGAGTTCTATATTTTTTCTTTCGTATTCAATTCATGACTTTATGATTTTTATCCACTCTTTTCACGAACACATGCCAGGCGTTCTTCTGTCCCTTCCGTGTCATATCCTTGACTTAATTATTTTACATTCCTTATGTTCACATTTTCCATCAATATTACATTTTTCTTTCCATAAACATTTCTACAATTTCATTTCCATCTACAATGTCATGTGCTCTACTTCCTGTTTGTTATATATATCACAAAAATATTCCCCTTCATTTTTTTATTTCGTATTTAGTGCTCCTCAGTGGCTCAACAGTAAGTTTGGAGACTTATACCCTAAAAACCAAGTTTCGATACCCCTCGTGGGCACAGCACAAATAGTCCATTGTGTAGCTTTGCACTTAATAATAATAAAAAAATCGCATTTAACTGAAATTTCCATCTCAAACTTCTTTTGCCACCTACATATTATGTGAATTTCTTTTGCTTTCCTTTATTCAATTTGTTCATTCAACTTTCGAAACACTCGTACGTGATCTTTTCTTTATACTGCTCTTTGACTTTTGCTCCACCCATGTCTTCATTAGGATCACCACTTCATACTTCTAAGCATACTGCCAAAAATCAGTATTTCTTACTAAATAATGCCCCTACATTCCATACCAACATTTCAGCACCTTTCTGTCTTGTTTTTTATTTATCTTTCTTCTGTATTACGTTGTCTTTTTTCCTATGTTCTATCGCTATTCTCTTCCATATCTTTTCTTCTCTCTTTAAAATTCTTTTCTTTGCATATCCACCTTATATCCTCTTCTTCCAGCTTTTTACATATTTTTAATCACCACTTCTGATTTTCATCGTTTCATTCAAATCTTATTCCTCTAATCGTACTGACTAATCCTCTACAATGTACACTTTCATACCATTTAAATTTCCTTCTTTCTTTTAAAACTCGTTCTCATTTTTGTTCAACTTTCACTATTACAACTCTCTGATTCTTTCCTCCTGAGAGAATGATTAGTGGTTAGATGGGGAAACAACAGAAAAGTCTTGCCTCAGGGCTTTTCACTCTTGTTAAGCCACTGAAAACAAGCATTTATTTCCACGAAATTATGCACTGACTTTAATATTGGTAATAAGCCTCATTTCTCCGCGTGTTACACTACTTTGAGTGATATGTAAATATCATAAATTTAACCGTTATTCTATAACATAGTATGTGAATGTCTCTATTCGTACAAATCTTAATACAGATTTCTTGATAAGTGTGTGATGTGTTCAGTCTTTAACTGCATTAATCCTGCCTTTACGAAAAGTCACACAAGACAATGCATTTGGACAAAAACTTACCTAATTTCACACGTGACTTGGATAATAGATGAACTTCTTGACGCATTTTTAGCTCAAGTTGTACACAGAGATAAAGAAGACAAAAATTGTAGTTTCCCTCTTCTCACCTCATAATGCGAGTGACGTAGAACTCTGAGAAGTTCCATTGAAGATTATAACAGTAATATAATTCTAAACAAAATTAGTTCTACATCAGAAATCTTGTGCTAGTATTTGTCAGAAATGATATGGTATTCATTTAGTTAAGCTGTCTGTTTTTTGCACGTTAACCATACACAGATCAGCCAACCTACGAAAACTGTTAATATATTAATCTTATCACGTGCTAACCATCTATTTATTCCGGCTTGTCATTAAAGTGACTTTGTTTTTGTATTTGAAACATTTTCAGTTTATTTCTTCGTCGAAACAAAGTTATTTACATTTCAAACTACAAATTTTTTGTTATTTTGGTTTAACAACTTATGTATTTCTTAAAATACCAGAACAACGAGTCTCATGTTTTCAAGTATTCAAATATACACTTAAGCAGTAATTATGTAAAGTTATTCCATGTATTAGGATGGACATTCTACCTCTGCATATCTATAGCAGTCACATGTAGGGATGAGCATATACATCCATAAAACTCGTTATATGAAACGTATAGATGATTTATTACCTTTTTTATTAATATTTGTTATACTTCTCCTGAGGTTCAGCGTCCCATTTGTATCACAACAAAACCATGTTATCTGCTTTGGGTGACGAAAAAAAAAAAAAGAGTAGGCAGTGCTTACTAGCTATCTTCTATCTATTGTACTTTAGATACTTTCTTTCAAAATTTTATCTTTTATTTGTTCATTATTAAAGTTAGAGCTTATGTCCCAGCAATATTTGGTCTTGATATTCCTTGAAATACCCCCTTTCCCCTGATATTAGTGAATTTTGCTATGTAATGAAATGTATGTCTTCGTCCTTTCAATTTAAACTAGCCTATTTCATTGCTGGATTTTTTTTTGTTTCATTCGATTCTCGATCATGCGAGTCCTTTCTGTGGATCCCTCAAATCTTAAGTCTTCGTTACATCAGATGTCTTCTACACAGTTGTTGGGTAAGCTGTGCTTACGTCAACTAGAGGCTTATTATAGACAAGTTCAGGCTTCTTTCTTGTTTGAGATCTGTTCACCAGGCTGGCTTGATTTGAGGTTCTTATCGAAATATTTTGAGCTTTCTAAGGCACACCTCCAATAACTACATGCTGCTCATATTCTTGCTTTGGTGACATTAAGATGTTAATAGAGAAACTTGTTCCATTTTACTTTTGATTAAAAATCTGCTGTCTTTCTGCCCTAGGGGACTACAGTTTTGTGTTCACCTGTGGTTTCCCTTCAATCTAAATGCTGATCAATCTATCTTACGCCTCTTTTGAAAACTCTTAGTTCAGTTTTCTTAGTATAACAATTTTCTACTACTCTAGCTAAGCATATTTTTGAAACTCCCTTCTCTGGGGGTTTACATCTATTTCTATGTTGGTTCTAAGATCAAGCCACTAGTTAATTTGTGGTTGTGGAACTGGTACTTAATTATTTTTAGTTAAAGTTGAAATGTGTCAGGAATATAAGATTCATTACTGGTCTGGGTCGTTGTTTGATTCTTTGAATATCTTTACGTCTTACCTCCACGTTTTAATACATCCTCTTTTTCTGGTATTTTCTCTGTTTTATTCACAACAGCTGTGCTCTTGGCCAAACTCAAGTTCCACTGCTTTCATCAAGTGCATTTGGCTCTTGGTGACATAACAAAGCTCTATAATTCCATTTCCCAATGGAAATTTAGTCAGTTTTGGTCATGGTGTAATAAGATTTTGTTTGGATACTCTTTCAGCCTTACAAGATTTCCTATTTCCAACTCTAACTTAACTAGTACTTGTTTTGTTTCTTTCCTCTTCTTGCCTTCTACTCATGTGGTCCCAATTCTTTTGAGAATGCTTTTATCTACAGAAATACTTATTCATATGCTTCATACCGATTTTTAAATCTTCACTGAGTATCAGTAAAATAAATAAGATTGTCTTTTCTTTCTCCAGTTGGCCCCAGTTCATTATCATGAAATTTATGCTATTGTTTAATAATTAATTATATCACCTAAGATTATCTTCAGCTTGTTGACAATAGTTTTGGAAGGTTTATTCTAACTTAGGTAAGAACTACAGTGCAAGTTTCAGACAACTCAGTTTAGAAACCTGACTTATGTATGTGAAGACTCATTGCTTAGACACCAGAGTTTGAAAAATAAGAATTGTAATAATGACAAAATAAAACATATCAAAGGAAGGTAAAAGAGAAAGAACTCAAGTTAGCAATACAATAAGAATTAGCTTATCATCTATCGTAGTTGTTTGTCTATAAACATGGCAGTGAAAAAGTTAAAAATTATGTACAAGAATATAAACAGTTATTCTCTTCTTCAAGTATAATGCAAAAATGAAGTTACAGAACATTATATGAAATTAATAATTTACTTTTAAAAAATTAAAGAAACAGACACAAGTGAAACGAACAGTGGCAAGTTTATTTTACATACTCTACCCATCCGCTTACAAGTACAGAAGCAACGAACAATTTTAAAAATAAAGATTCATGTATAATCATTTAAGCAAGTTGCTTTAGAAAATCAACACCTGAACAGCAAGTTTTCATACTCATAACCATGACTTTCAGTTAACAGAAGTTTTTTTTAATTATTGATAAGTCTGCACATTGTATAATTTTCTGCAGTGTCTTACATTAAAAAAAAACAAAATTACATGAAAGTATGTCACAAAATATGGAAGTTCATAAATGTGAAAATTCTAAGCAAAATATCCTGTAGTATACTATACACAAAAATTGAATCAATGTATATCAAGCAGTATTTGACTCAAAGGTATAAACATTTTATTTTTTAGACTATCTCATTAATAGATTAGTAATGTTTCTTGCCAACACTCAGAGGGCATTTAATAAACTAATTTTATAGTTTTAGAACAACCAACCACAGATTTAAATAGAATTCTTCAAAGAGAATGTAATTACCTAGTGAAATAAATATGTAAAAAATAAAAACATTTTTCAATATATGACAGATCATCCGCTGTTATGAACTGTACAGATAAACATAGTTGGACTGAAGATCATTCATCATAAACAAATACTCATGATAAGAATTATAAAAATGAAGATAGTCTCTTTCATTATTTCAGGTTTGTTCTGTTTCTAAAAAATTAAGGAAGGCATGTTGGACTATAAACCATTTACAGTAACTCTGAACTTCGTAAAATTAAGCAATTTTACTCTGTTTAAAACAATTTTGGCAGAGTAGACTGTATTGGCATTGAATCCTTTCTGGATTCAGCTGTTTGATAGTTTAAAAGCAGCTACCACTTCAGTCTCTGTACTGATGATGAGATGTTATTGAAACAAAGTTTGTCTTCATCATGCAAGTATCTGTTAATCTATGAGATACTAATCTCTATGACTGTAGTGGCAATTATCATGTAATCACGTGTTAAGCTTGAACCTGTAAAGAGTAGTTCTCTTTATAAGAAGCATTCTGATACAGACATACAAACAAGGTGATTACCACCACATGCTTCAACCATGTTTCCGAAAATCTCAACAAAGTTCTACTCTTTCAAAATTTCAAATCAGAAAAAACAACTTAGTGTTTTCTTACTTGATGTTATCAACATTTCAATAAACAAAGGAACAGTTTAGTGGAAGAAAACAAATTTTAAGTTTCAAGATCCTCAAACCACAAGCAGTAACTCCTTTTTCAAGGATAATGTATTAGACTGTTTTATTTCAAAGATTAATATCCATATACACATTCCCTTCCTATTTAATTACAACTGGCTAAACAAAATATAAAATTAAAATGAAGTCTGGTCCACTAAGTTTCTCTGCTTACAATTCTCAGTTGGTCCCTGCTTCACTTACATGTACAATGTAGACTTATCATTCTGATCTTTCAAGTAGCAAACACATATAAAGTTTAACCTCACCTGACTTTTGATATGTCCACAACAATCAGACTCAGCTAATTACGTTGAAAAACAAGAACAAAAATTATATCAAAATGTAAACTAACAATAAAAATATACTTCAGAAAGGAAAGAATCTATGCCATTGCTCAGAAGACTAACTTTAGTAAATTTTAAAATATTTATCTTACTTACCTAACCTTCATACAGGCAACCAACTTATCAACTAAACAGAGAAATATTTAACCTTTTTCCATCAATTTTTATTTTCATTCTTTTTTTAATGGAGAATTTTATGAGCCTAGTTTAGTCTGATCTTTTCAACATTACTTTTTAAGGTTTATAACAACTTCTAATATTTGTTCCAAGCTTATATTTCCACTCAAGTAACATTAACAACTCAAGTTTTGAGTGAACAGCAGATGACTTTCAATCCTTTGTACACATAATTAAGTGCCAATGTTCCTTTCTTCAAAGAAGCAAGCACAGTAGCACAGAGAATGAAATGATAAATTTTCCACCTCCAAATTCCACAAAGTAATAGTTTTTGGTAGAATAAATGCCTATATTATTACAACTAGAAATATATATGTCACTATAATAAAAAAAAAGTATTTCTCCAAGATAAGACTAAAAACTTTTTTTTTTCCATCTGTCTTTTAGAACTACTGGGAAAATTTTATTTCACAAAGCACGATAGAATTGATTTAATAAGAACCATTAATACAAAGAAAAAATGTAAATGCTTAAATATCATGTCCTTAAAAACAAATTTAAATGGTAGTAGGCATATTGATGAAGCAGAACACTTAGTTTCAAATGCACACAATACCTTAAATAACCAAATTTTTTAGAACAAAAGTTAAAAATCTTACAATACAGAAACATTAAACAATAACTGTTACATGTGAATTACCTCTGTACAATGATTATAATTACATTTGAAGTACATAACACTGAGGAAAATTCTCCAAAAATATCAGTTGACTAAAAGTCAAACATTCAAATGGTTTGGTTAGTCATTTAATGTGAAATTTAATCACAAAAAGAATACTCCAAATACTTTGACTGTCTTAACAGGTGAACTATATAATGGTTGAGAGGAACTTTATGCTAGGTAATTAGAGAAGATATCTTAAACCAAACTGGCCTTTACATTTGACATCCAAAAATCCATCAAACATCTTCCTGAAAGCAGATTGTTCAAATAAGTGTCAAGGAACAACTCTCTATAAATACAATTTTTTCCATTAGTAAAATTCAGTTACTGACATTTATCTTCTGCTAATTCTTGTTCCTACAGTTCTATTATTAAATATGGCTGGAACAGTTTAAAGCCAAGTTCTAACAGTTAGATTTAGTTCATTGTTGCAACAAGACAAAAGTAAAGAACCACTATTAAGCTAATTCTTACGAGATAAAAAAAATATGTATTTGATGTATATGACAAAAATCATTGAATATAACACTAGTATTTTTTCAACTTTGTACCATAACTATGTTTTCTTAAAAGGTTACTTTACTACAAAATTTCACATAATTTTCTAAATCAAGGTTTTACAGCAAGTTTCTACTGAGCTTATATTAATGCAGTAAATTGCTGTGTTTAAACTCATCCAAATAAAAAAAAGTTGACAAGATTTATTTTATCTATTAATAATTTCATTAGCAGAAGATTCTGTTTTTTTTTTGCAAACTGATTAAATAACATATATTTGTAAATTCACATTGGGAATTATGTAAATAAACTATATGTTATCATATTCTTCTAAGATGAACAGGAACTACAAAAATAAACATACTTTAAAAAAACCAACGTGTTAAAAGAATAATAATAATAAAAGAAGACATCACTGAGTAAAATTACATAATTAATAAACATATTGTATGCACAAGACATTGCGGCATATCCTCATCCTCTTTTTTTTTTTTTATCACCTTTCAATTTTACTTGTCCCAAAAGGAGGTTTGTTTAAAAAATTCTAAGTATTTAACTATGATAAATTTTCAAAAGCTTTGCTTGTTTGCTTATTCCATCGATAAAATTATATCTACCCAACAGAGGTAACACTAAAAACGAATGCCAGACTGTGTTGTACAAAGCTTACTTTGTCTAAATATGTATGGTCAGAGAAAAAAATTTCACAAGTCAAAGTTTTAGTATAATGCACCTTGCCAAATAATAGGAGTTATATTGTTAAGAACTATTAAAACCTGCTCCAGCTTTATGAAAACTTATTCTACAAGAAATTGCTTGTCATAAAACCAAATCTAAGTTTTTAAATAACTTTTATGTTTTATAATCACTGTTCTAAATGGAAACACAGAAAATTTTAAAATACTCATTTTAATTTTTCACACAAACTACAGCTAATCCAGATAAACTGACATTTTTGACAAGGCAAGCCAACAAGCTCTCCTTTCATACAATTTCCATGTTATTAAATGAAATCTTCAACTATCACATGTAAGCTAAAGAACATGTCACTGGTTGTGATACATTATTACTCCAACCTCCTATATACTTCCCATGTTATTACTAGCACCCATTATTTTACATAAATACTCGATAAAGTTTCACATTGATAAAAAAAACATCCTTCTCCTCTCCTTATCCACACATTATTAATACTTGTGGTTTCTATACTCTCAAGTACCTTTTACTAGCTCTTAGATTTTTCTTTCCTTTTCCCCTGCCAAAGTCAGTAATGTCATATGATAAACAGTAATATTGGTATAATTCAAAAACATGAAGTTCAACAGCTAAACATTGTTATGTTTTAACGTATATATAGTGTTTTTTTTTTCATTCCAACCAACTAAACTTTATATTCAAATACAACTGCATCACCATAAATGTTCATGTCGTAGTGATTTGTTACAACAAGAGTTTTCATTAAATGTTATAAATGACCATAATGTTGGCATTAGCAAAACTGTGGGGTTCATGCTTCATCTTTCTCCAGTTGAAATAAAATAATTTAGGCTGTAAAATTCTATAAAAAATGTTGAGTGATGTATTTGTACTTAACTGACTTCTAAAACACACCTACATAAATTTTGACTTTCAAACATATTCTTTCTTATCTCCATGAACAATGGCACTAAACACAGTTTCTGGATAGACTTTAGTAACATGAGACATTAAAATGTGTTCTTCTTGGATAATAGATGTCTATTTTAATACAAACAATTTAAAAAGTGGCACATAACAAATAACTTCAGGATTTTTTTTGTATTATTGTAATTTTAATACCATAAAAATCATATTTTTGAAGTAATAATTTTTGGATTACCCTATGATACAAAACCCCATAAGCTTTAGGGCTCAAGCATTGTATAGAAGTATTCAGTTACTTATTTTTGGTTTTATTGTGACTGTGGAAAACTATAAAAAAAAACAGCCTTGGTGATAAATCTAATTTAAATTTTCTTTACACATACATTGTAGTTCAGTAATGTTCTTTTCATTAATGTTTTTAATAATTTTTCAACTAATGATAATATTTGATCTGAGAACATGTATAAATTTTAACAAGGATTGTTTTTGCAAGTATGTGTTACATTAAAACAAACTTTTAGAGTTTTTTAATAGTAATGGTTTGAATGATATATTCTATTAAGTTGTAAAATTCAAAGCTTAATTATTCTCTTCTGAAAAAATCATCAAAAAATGCTTCCAGTTGATAAATTTCTGTACCTTAAAATTACACTATTTAACAAAATTTAATTCTCACATTCCACTATTTTTCTTAACTTCTGAGGTTAATATTTATCAGAAAATTGTTGTTTTAAGAATTGCTTTAGCAAAGAATGAGCAGTATCTTGTATCAAGAAAGTTTCTTGGGAATGTGAAATTAAAAGTCTTCCGCACCAGCTTTTTATGAGTGGTGCTGGATGTTTTCATTTCAGGGAGTTTTTCACATTGCTACACACCCACTTCAGAGTTCAACTAGTTTCTGACGCTGCTGGTGATAGGTACTCATCAGCTCTCTTGTGGTTGTTGAGAGCCTTCAATGTTAAACTATCATGGGGGAGTTCTGATTTCCTACGCAACAACGGTTTTTCTTTTCTAATCATTTTTTTAACCTAGAAAGAGAACAATAAAGACGATAAGCATATGCACATTATTATACAATTTGATTTATTCAGAAATGTCTCTACCTAAATTTTATTCTAACAGCTGACAGAGTACAACAGTCTTGACTACATTAAAATTTAACACACTTTATAAAATATATTCAGCCAAAATTATTACATATAAATACAACAAAGCATCAAATAATAAGCAAAACCAAATTCAAACATATTGAAAATCAGATGTTAACCTTACAAGTTATAACTCTGATAATAATTGTTCATTACACGTAAACTCAAGTAGAGAATAAGAAATACCTTATAAGTACCTTAAACTCTTTCCAGACCACAAGGGTGTCACTGATATTCAGATTTTTTTCTTTCTCACAGTGCAAGTACTTAAACAAGTTGCAGGTAATTCAGTTGATAGTTACTCAATAGTATACAGTTTCAATTTTCAAAATATCATGTAGTTTGGTTTAATATTTTAAATTTTTTAAGTTGTAAAATTTCCAAAATTTTGTAAAACAATGATTGAAAAAACATCAAAAATACTTAACTTGCATCTAAGAATACATTGTTTTTTTGTTGATGATCACAAAGTTCCTATTTATATATTAAGTCAGTTATATTTGTTTCAATAGCTTGTAGTTTATTTTACAGATTAAAGCAGTCACTACTTCCAACTATAAATCACCAAAAAGCAGAACAAAATCCGACCAATATTTCTGGTGACCAAGGTTTTGAACTTTCAAAATAACATCACCATTATCTTTGTTAGGTTAGTTATTATAACAAGTTCTTTCATTTGTGTGCACAATTTGTATGTGATAAAACTTAACAATAATATTAAATAAATAAGGATTTGAGTCATCATAATATTTTGCTATCATTTACCACACTCACTAAACCTAACTTAAGCTTACCTGATGTCTTGTTGTAGAAGAAAACCTATGTAGCTTTAAAACATATATAATCTAATGTACAAACTTTTTCAGGAATGAAAAGAATGGTAAAAGAAATTATAGAAACATTTTCAGATCCGTGGTCTGTTGTACATTTTTCATTAGAATCCTTTATTTAACCCTATAGGAGCTTTGGATAACCAACATCTCTAGAAAACACAAACTTTTCTCTGCATTGATGTAAATACATTATAATCTCTTATATCAGATCACTCTTAATCATTATCTTTACATATTTCAAAGTTCAGTTTCATTAATAACTGTTCAGGCCACATGTTATGAAATTAGAAAAGGGTAGCAATTAAGGACTATAGTAATAAAACCACTAATAGACAAGGAAAATAATTTCTTAGCAAATATAAACCTATACTTTGAGATATGCATAAAAATGATAAAAAAATTTATAAATATGTTGCTTACAGTTAAAACTCCTTGGGGCTGCACAGAAATAAAAGATAAAACATTTTCTTCATTTTGCTTTATGAATTGCATTATTATTAAATGTTACATAATGATGGAATATCAATTCTCAAATATTTTTTGCAAAAAATTGTTGAAATTCCATTATAAAAACACGTTTATTTAAATTTTGAAATTTGCTATGTACATGTACACTTGACACCTGAAAAGTGCTTTGCTTAATAGTTATGTGTGACTTAACTTGCTTTGTTAACTGAAACATCTCAGTGATATGAAACATTTAATTACATTTTCTTGCATGCATGACACATTTTAGAAACATTTTTCTACAGAAAAGAAATGAAATATGAGTATGTAATACTGTACAGAAAATTTGTGATCTGACAACCATACAGTGTCTAACACAGTGTTTCCCAAAGTCCCCAACCCTTCCAAGATACAACTTAAACTGCTAAAAATACTATCTGATGCACTCACAGTAAAGTGAGACTAAAGCTACAAACATCTGAAGCAGGCAGTGCCAAATAAAATAGCTTGCAATTGCATTTTCACTTGGTTATCACAGTGAAATTGTCATTCTAATACACTTAACTGTAATTGCTGCATTAAATAATAAATATATTTAATTACATAATGCATAAAAAAACACAGAATAATAACATGCAAAAAGCACACAATGTCCCATAACTATATCAATTTCTTTTTTTCACTTTCTAACTATGCAACAAGAACTGTTAAAAATTTAGCTAAGTTTCTCGATGTATTTTCTGTGAGAATAAAGTTTGAACTGGAAGCAAAATAGACATTTCTCTCAGATCTTTTTATTGGTTATAACTAAAACAGTATTAAACATTAGAGAGAACTACTGGCAATTTCTAAAAGAGAGGATATGACAGGTGGGCATGGCAAGAG
>NW_013667314.1:158625-192401 GCF_000517525.1 Limulus polyphemus | reverse complement strand
ACGGAAAGTTAATTTAACAAACGGAGACGTAACAATATTTATTGGCAAGTATTAATAATGCACCAAACGATAGAAGAAAACGTCCACGGCCAAATTACAACAAGAATATGGATTTTATTGATAATGACGTTTTGGCCTTAATCGAAGATAGTAAAGATGAAAATGAGGATCAAAAAAAGAAAGGAAATGAAAACGTCATGAAAAACTGCAAAAAATGTGTATGACGTCAGAGATGTTTTCGGAATAGATGGTTGTTTGACGAGAAACGTCCCTAGTCATAAATCGTGTGAAAGTGAACCCTTTACTTCTTTCGATAAGGTAATTTGTATTGTTGCGTCAGCGAGGTCACGTGACTCGTTTTCTCGAACCTTCGGAATTGTCGGGAGATTACTAGATATAGGGTAGTCTGGTATATATAAGAGGGTGACAACGTGACGAGACAATAATGTGTGTATAGACAGTGAGTAATTGATCTGCAGTCAGAGAGTATTGTTGAGCACGTTCGTTGTTATAGCGTTTGTTTTAGCGCGATTGTTGAAATTAAGTGAATCGTAAAGTTATATTCGGAAAGAATAAACCAGTTTTATTAAGAAAGGACTTGTGTCGCTAAAGTTTCGTCGGAACGAAGTTACGGGAAGTTAATTAACAAACGGAGACGTAACAATATAATTACCTTCCGCATTTCAATATTAAAGAAAATAAGCTTTATTATCTACTCAAATAATGCAAGCCAACTATTGCTCAATATGGGAAAACAAAATGTAAAAGATAGCAGAGAAACAAATAATAATAATAATAAAAAACATCCAGTGAAAAGTTAAAGAAAAATATAACTGAATTACAATCAAACTACCGCAGCATTCTGTCCAGAGAGGCCCGGCATAGCTAGGTAGTTAGGGTGCTCGACGCGCAATCTGAGGGTCGCGGGTTCGAATCCCCGTCACACCAAACATGCTCACCCTTTTCAGCTGTGAGGGCGTTATAATGTGACGGTCAATCCCACTATTCGTTGGTAAAAGAGTAGCCCAAGAGTTGGCGGTGACTAGCTGCCTTCCCTCTAGTATTTCACTGCTAAATTAGGGACAGCTAGCGCAGATAGCCCTCGTGTAGCTTTGCGCGAAATTCAAAACAAACAAACTGTCTAGAGAAGTACGTTATTAGCGCCATTGTGTGTTTCACTACAGGATGGCGAAGTTTTCCGTTTGTGTAGAATCGGTATCCAAAACGAATAGACTACCCTATTTTTTAGTTTGAAACAGTATCTTGTTAACATGTTCTGTTTACAATTTCAGTGCTAGTTATTTCACACTTCCTAATATATATATAGCTCATATTCGTTGATGTATCGGTCCTAATATCTATACTTCATATTTTGTTCTAAAAATCTGTGAAATTCTTATCACTAGTACTTTCGTTTATTATAATTTCCACAATCGAATTCCAAGATCAATTTTTGGTGATTCGACCCGTACTACAAAATGCTACCCAACTTACCCATACGACAAGTGTTGACAAATGTAAAACTTTCTGTACATATTTTGTTATAACTTACATATTAAGCAAGACTATTAAATATCTCAGTTTTTATCATTTATGACCAAAATATAAAAACATGATTTTGTAACAAAATGAAAAAAGCAGCTGATTTATTGAATATATTTTTCTCTCTGTCTCAAGGCTGGTACATAGAAACATGATTTTGAAATAAATTAGATTTAAACTACTCTGAAATTTAATGCAATAAATGACAATGATGTCAAAAGAAGAATATCATTAAAGGGAATCAGAGCAATTATATGCAATAATCACAAACATTTAATAAATTAAACATAGACCTAAATTAAAAAGAAAGAGACGTCAGATTTGCATAACATATTTATTTTATGATAAGCATCTCATCCAACATTTTAACATTTTCAAAAAATTTCAAAGTCGCTGATTATCCCTTTGAGTACGGTGAAGTCCATCATTAAGAAGTGGAATGTGCTTCATACCACCTAGTCACTACCTAGATCAGGTTGCCTTTCCTATCTAAGCAGTCGGGCAAGCAGGAAACTGGTTAGGGATGCCACTGTGAAGCCAATAGTGACTTTGAAAGATGTCTGAGATGGGAGTCGATGTTCATACATCGACAAAATTCCAGTCCCAACACAAAGCTGGTCTGTATGGGCGAGTGGCAAGAAAGAAGCTATTACTGAAAAAGAATCAGAAAGTTTAGTGGTCAGACAAGACCAAAATTGGGATATTTTGTTCTAAATTTAAAGCGTTACATATAGCGCAAGCTCAACACAGCACATCACCCAGTCAGCACCATCCCAACTGTCAAGCATGGTGGTGGCATCATCATGTTATGGGGATGCCTCTCATCAGCAGGGACTGGGAAGCTTGTCAGAATTGAGGGGAAGATGAATGGTGCAAAGTTCAGGCGAATCCCAGAGAAAAATCTGCTCGAGTCAGCCTGGGTCGAAAAATTAACATTTCAGTAGGACAATGACCCGAAGCACAAGGCCAAAGCCACACTGGAGTGGTTTCAAAAGAAGAACGTGAATGTCCTAGAGTGGCCCAGTCAAAGTCCTCACTTGAATCCAATAGAAAATTTATGATGAAACTTCAAGATTGAAGTCCATCAACAATCTCCAATGAACTTGTCAGAATCAGAGCAATTTTACCAGGAAGAATGGACAAATATTACACCATCCCATTGTGCAAAGCTGGTAGAGACCTATCCAAATGACTCACAGCAGTAATGTCTGCCACAGGTGCTTCCACCAAGTACTGAGTTAGAGGCTGAATACTTAATACAATCAGAAGATTTCAGTTTATATGTTTTCTTTCCAGGTTTTGATGACTTTCAACCTCTTTCACACATAACAGTGTTAAGTTTGATTATTAGAGTTTTGAATAAAAAGTTCAATAAAAATATTGTTTACATTATTAGAACTTCATCAAAATGTGATATTATTTGTAGGAGGTGAATACTTCTGCAAGGCACTGTACGTTTATACACCACATTTCTCCTTCCTCCCTTTACTTCAGGTTGGTTCTCAAACCATCATTAATCTTAACTTTAACACCAATTAAATTTATTAACATGTTTGTCAAGAAGCAGTAGAACTTTATCTTGCCCCTGTAAAAGCATTTACATACAACACAATCCATCAACTCTTTCCATACAGAGTTGGCGCGTTACACTTGTTACCACCGAGCAATCATGAGAGTTTGTATACTAACTTTTAATATGGTATGTTTAACTCCCTGAAATTTGGCAAGGTTTCAGTAAACAAGTCTTTTGTACATAAACCAGATTTTAAAATTATTTCTACTAAGTACTTGTCTGTGACTATATGGAGTCAGAGTGTTGACTAGTCAATATTTCATGTTTTCAATTTCATCTGTGTAACCTCTAAAATCTCCTAAATAAATATCAAACTTATTTTTTTTTTTCAGTGAAACTTTACATTTTATGTTATTTTCTCTACTCTAAACTTTGCACTGACTCCATCGTTTTGATCAACCTTGTAACCTCCATAAAAATACGAAATAAATCTAAATTGCCCTTTTTGGTTTCTAGAATAAGGTAAAAAAAATGAAATTGTTTATCCTAAAGAGTTTAAGGTTCGTAACGTCTGTTCCTAATCATTTCATTGCCTTTTGAACGTGTTTAACTAGCCAGTGATAAAAGGTGTAAATTTCTCGATGATCGGATAGCTCAAATTACCATTTTGAATGACATAAGGCAAATTATTTGTAAGTATAATTCTTGGAGTATTATTATTTGTCTAATTTAACTTTACAACTTTCTAATTTTTTCATTTCATTTTATTGCCAATATATATAAAAAATATTCATGAAAAACAAGAAATATAGTACCTACGTGCGATGTCTTATTTTATTGAGATTGGTTGAGATGAAAGTTAAGCCTACTTTTATTTTTGTAATGAAGGTGTTAGTACATTAAATATTTTTTATTTATTTCAAAATTACTCACAAGAACACAGACTAATAACATGTACATTGCAAATAATGTCCGATAATTATTACAATTTAACTAGTTTTCTAACTAAGGAATTTGTTACCACCTGATGAAATTAATGAGAAACTCTACCGAGATAAAGAACTTCTGTCAATGAGATAATTACATTTTTAGGCATATGGACTGGGAATTGTTAGAGTAAAAATAAGGGGGAAAGGTTTTTAAAAACTGTTCAAGTTTATTTTCTTCAATATTTGTTAGGGAGCCTCCTAGGAACAATGCTATTTTAAATTTATTGTTAACTTTTAATAAAGAAATGGTTCATAGGGAAGAGTATGGGGAACATCTAGGCTCAAGTGACCACTGCTTAATTAGAGTTGATGAATTGTGAATTGAACAACTGAATTAGATGGAAATACTGAGCAAGTGCAGAAATTTTTAAAAATAAAGTCTTATATATTCAAAATAGGCATGTTCCTCATAGACAAAAAAGGGTAGCTGCATGTAAAAAGCCAGGTTGGCTCAGAAAGGATAAAATTAAAGAAAAACATCGTAAATATAAGGAGTTTAAACTGACTGCAGTTATGAAAGAGTTGGAGGATTATAGAATATCATGAGTTGGTCAAACAGGAAATCAAAATGTAAGAATTTATATAAAGAACTTCTTCAAATATATTAGGGGTAAGCAAAATTTTAGGGTTGGAGTAGAACCTTTGAGTGATGATACAGGAAAGCTAATTTCTCATAATTGTGGGATGGCCGAGTTATCAAGTTCTATTCTCTTTTCAGTCTACACATTGCAGTCCCAATGATCTTAAGATCAGTCAAGCACTTCCTTTGAAAATACAATGAAAATAAAATATTTAACAGCTATTAGTTATTCATCACAATAACCTGTACTGGAAAATCATGGCTATCACAATTATAGAGAGGGTTAAACACTTTACTTAAATAAAGATAAAACAATCAAGAACTTAAGAAGGTTAGATAATTTTGAGACTTGTGGTGTAAATTAATGATTTGATTTAAATAGTATTATGGTTGAAATTGAAATGGTCAAAAAGTAGTCTTGTTCTAATTATTAATTGGGTTTTATTTTCAGAATAAAAGTCAGCTTTAACAATTCTAAGAGGGTGTGGTTGGCCCTGTAGTAGAGAGCTCTGGATTTGGGAGCTGACAAGTCGAGCTTGAATCTATGTGATACCAAAAAATATTCCCCATACTTTAAATTGAGTGAGCTATATAGGAGTGACAGTCAATTACTTAGTGTGAATGGTAGGGTGCTAATGACTGCCTGCTTTACCTCTGGTAAGTAGTTCAAACTAGGTATGACCTCAGTAAATTTGCCATAAATATACAAGCACAACAATCCTAAACATTTTAGTTTAAGTGAAAATCTGTGATTTTATTTTCATAAAAAATACAAATTATATACAACTGCTGGCCTGTCTGTTGCTCATGTTGGGACAGAATCTTACAGTTGTCTAAATTTTACCCTGATGTCATCTTTCTTCAGAGTTCACTATTGTAACGGACTCTGTTTTTCCTGTATTTTTTTCTACACAGTTGAAGTGAACAGAACCATCACTGAAAAATAAGGTATGAATATTTAAAAACATTTCAATTATTTCCGTTACAACACTGTAGGAGTAAAACAATTTGAAGTTTTCGGTAAAAATCCACGTTAATAAATCAATTATTATTATATGACATTTGATCAAGAGTTACAGCTATACACAGAAATATAGTTGTCAGTAATTCCTATGTAAACATCCAGTGTGTGTATCATATACAGGGCAAATCCTATTTGTAAAAATGGCCTAAAGATTTAGTCCGGTAGTAGAAACAGCTGAAAAAAAAAGAACACTTATACAGGATTATTACAACCCCCAGCTCAAACTGGGGACAGTTACTTGTTGAGTAATATTTTCATTACTTTGTGTAATAAGCCTGGGAATCACATGACGGCTTATAATGCAGAGAACATGACAACACAACCCGAAGAACTTAAGGCAAATAAGGTGTACATCACGGGTGAATCTTTATAAATTTGATAGGAACAAAACTAAATTCATATTTAGAACTAAACTAGAAATCTAGGTAGCATATAATCTGTAACAGTTTATGAAACAGTGGCTAGCCCTTAATTCCTTGTCAAAACCCCCACTCCCAGCCAGATTCTAAAATTACCATATTTCTGCTAGATTACAGAAAAAGATTAAGCAACCACAAAATTATTTAGCCTAATTAATACACCGTAAAAGAAAAGGTACTTGTTCTTGCAAACTGCGTGACTTGCATATGTATTACTGTTTAGTGTGTAATTAACTGTGAATCATAAAAATGTGTTCTTGGCTTCTCTAGTTGAGGGACGTATATTGCTTGCTTGATTGTTTGTTTTTGTTAAGCATAAAGATACACAATGGACTATCTGTAGTCTGTCAATTGTGGGTATCAAAACCTGATTTTCAGCCTCGAGACTTACTGCTAAGCCATTAAGGGGCACCTATATTGCATTCTTGGTATTTACATAAATACTATGTGTGATAGAAGTGGAGACACACACAAGGCCACTTGTTACATGAATAACACACGAACTTTAAATGTCAGATATACATCTGTAAAAAAACTGAAAAATATCATCAAAAAAAAATCATAATCTCTTTAGAATTTATCTTTTGTTTTAATCCTTTTTAACGTGTGAATGAGTGTAAACAGTTGACATGTCAGCTGTTTCAGAAGTAAAAGGTGATACCAAAACACTACTTCTCTGTTAACAATAAAATGGTTAAATACTGTTAATGTATGAATTTACACAGATATATTAATACAATACTTTTAACTCTCTTGCTATGGGCTCGGTTGAATCGGCTGAGTTCATGAACCCAAATTGACCTTTATAGTTTCCATACTATAACTTCTTATATGTTTTGTGTGTCTTCATGAAATTGTGCAAGCTTTCAGTAAACATTAAGAGTCACTTGTAGACAAAAAACAAGAATTTTTAATGAAGTATTTTCACTAACACTTTCTCCATGAATATATGAAGTCAAAGTGTAGACTGCTCCAAGTGCAAAGTGATTTTGATGCTGAGATTAAAAATACTTTTCTTCATCACAAAAATCTCAAATTTCATTTGCGTACTCTCTAAAACATCCTAATAAATTTCAAACGTTTTTTTCTCCAGTAAAACTTTATATTTTATCTGTTATTTTCTTTACCCTAACTCTATATGAAGTTGGTCATATTGACAGACCTCGTAACAACCAAAAACTAATTCAAAATAAATCTAAATTACTTTTTTTTCTTCTAGAATGACTTCAAATTGTAACATGAAACTACATTCGTTTATCCTAAGTATCTTTACACTCATAACATTATACATCTATTTATAATTAAATTTTATTGTTTTATTGCCTTTGAACCATGTCTAACCAATATTTGCAACATATAAGCTGTAAATCCCTTGGCGAACCTATAGCTCACGCTATCCTATTGAATTACATAATGCACAGGCTGCTTGCAAGCATACCTTGTGAAAATGTTATTATTCTATATTTTACCTAATTTAACCAAAAAAAGTTTCTAATTCTTACATTTTAGTTACTTTTATAATAATGAATAAATAATACACATGAAAAACAAGAAATAAAGTATTTACCTTGGTCTTTTTTTTTTCTGCTGTCGACTCTCAATGACACTTAACCCTATTTTTTATACAAATGTACTCCTGCCCTAAATAATTTTTCATTTACTTAAATAATGCACCAAAGAACACAGAATAATAAAATCCAAAAACAAGACAATGTTCTATAACTATCATAAGTTTTCTGGCTTTCAAACTACATGACAATAACCAAAATTCAGCTAAACTCAGCGATGTGTTTCCCGTAGGAATAAAGTTTGAACTGGAAGCAAAATAGACAATTCTTTGTAGAGAGAAAAACCTATATAATATGCCATTTGATAGAATAAAAACTTGGCTTTCTATTGGTTATAAATAGTATAGTATTAAATGTCAGAGAGAGCTACTGGCAAGTTCTAAAAGAAAGGATGTGACAAGTGGGTGTGGTAAGAATGGTCTGATTTTCTATTTTATAGCTCTGTAACAAAATAAGATTGAAGACTATAAAAGTTATGCTTTGCCTGAGTGATGACAATATTATAATGAGTAACCTATGTTAAATTTCATACTTCAGAGAGGGGTGGTAAATAAATTAGAGAAGAGGGGATACCTAGAGAACAAATGTCACAATTCTCATACTAGGGGAAATTGAGGATTTTTTTAAATATTGGCATATAAAATTATGAACTTAAAACATATATACTATTAAAATTTGGATTATTAATTAAATTTTTATGCCCAATTTATTTGTATACAATGATAAGAAAGTAGTTTAATTAAATTGTGAATGTAATTCAATAAAAACTCGTGACATGCATAGAAAAAAATGACCGCAGTGAGAGTTAAATTTCCAAGGATGACAACAGTTTGACTTTAGTGAAATGCTCACTGCCTACTATGTATACTGTTTAATTTCACTGAAATATTCTGGTTGATGTTGATCATTTCCCTTTTACATTGTACAGAGGTTGAGTACATTTTATGAAAACAATTTTTGAGCCTTTCCACACTGTTGCAGTCAATGTTGCCACATGTGGTCATTTTGTATCTGACATCTGTAGATCTCAAAGACCTGCAGTGTAGATTCAATTGCAAAAGGCCCTGTCATAGAGCTGCCATGTCCATAGTACACCAATGCTCTTGGCTAGCTTTCCACAGTCCATCTAATGTACAAGATAACAGTTTACCAGCACCCATTTCAACAATCCATTTGCACAGAAATCTACAGGAACTGCATCTCACAACTTGACCATTATGTCTTTGTACAGCGTAACATGAACACCCATTTCATTATCCAGCTGGTTAAGGAATTTAATGGTTGAACACATCATGAAAACAACTTATGTACACTTTACTTATTTTGTTTTTTCACACATATCCTCCTTGATTATGGTTTGTACTGTTGCCTGGGGTATGTCAGTGGCTTTTTCCACTGTCCTTTGTGTTTGTACACTCTCACATGGCAAAAGACTCCACATTTTCCTTAACATGACTGTGTATGACTTGTTGCAGGTCTCTTTCTGGATGGTTCTGGTGCCAAGATGATCCATTAAGTACAAAGGATCTCCACGACTTAGAAATTCTAAATACCTGATTTGAACACATCTTTACAACTTCAATGTATGAATATCTTAAGTTGGAATGGGTGTTACATATTATTTCCAAAGTGATAAATATCCTGTGGCACCATGTTATTTACCAAATACCAAACACTGTCAAAACATAGTTCTAATACATTCCACCACAACTTTATACTGGCTGTAGTTATCATGCAAGTTGCTGTTTTTCACATTTAAAGTTGTTTAAATATAACATACTCAACCCTCTGTATATAGTATGACTTCAGTGAAAAATTACTGATTAATGTTGACTGTTTTCTTTAAACATATAAAAATGAAAGAATAAATTTTGTGCAAGTTAAAACACAAATTTTTTACCTAAGAGTCAATCATAAAGTCTGGGAGTCCATAATTTCTTTGACAATAAAATTATTTTACAACCCTTAAAATATAGAGTGTGTTTACCAAACAAAAGTTAACATCTCCCTTACCCGAAAATGTATTTCCAATAGATACTTACCTCTGCAAACAGTAAGCTATCTTCCCCATGCTTCTGCCTATGAGATCTGTATGCCACTAGAATTTGGTGGTGAACTCTGAACTAATTTCACAAAATTTCTTGTGAATTGTGCAATTGCATAATGAGATCATTATGCAGCAAAAGCCCTCTACCAATAGGAGGACAACTCACTTCTTGTGCACTAACAAACTATGCATTTGTACTTGTGAATCTCCATTCTTTGATAAAGCTAGTAAGAAATGTGCACCAGAATTGGGGAGGATGGATGAAAAGGTGTGTGAAGAGGTATTTAATGGAAAAACATTTTCAGGTAAGGAAAATGTCAACTTCTTAGATGATATCACACCTTTCCACGCAGTAAGCTAGAATCCCACATTAAAGTGGTGAAGAAGCCAATGCAAAGAATTACCTAGATAAGCTCCCTTCAAAAAGTCCATAGAATGTAGCACCCAATGGCAGGTGCTCCCTTGAGGCAAATTTGTGGGAGATCACATCTCATCTCTTCCAGGGTATATACTCTTTGCCAAGGAATAAAGGTAGGAAAAGTCAAATGAGACCCATGTATTGCAGGGAAGGGCAAAACAAAAACATGACCATTTGAGAACTTACATACAAGAGATTGGGGAAGCCAACATGAGTAAAATGGTTAGAGCACATTCACACCATACTTGGTGCTCCCCTCAACTATATTGTCTGCCTTTATTGGACTGACACAAACTGTGGGAGTATAGCACAGCAGTCATGCCATAAAGAGTAGTATGGTGTGGGCTCAACTCAACTAAACAAATATCAGCTGTAGGAGGAGGACACAAGTGGCATGAGATACAGGTATATGATGGGTAACCTGTGCTACAATGACAGTGTCACCACCCCACTTTCCACTGTATTGACAGCCCTTGTTCTAGTTCCAGTGGTAAGGTCCCAATCACTGAGGTTTCTCCATGATCCATCACCCCAACAGCTATGAACTGGTAAATGGCAAGTGTCTCCTGTGCTCTATTCAAGGAGAAAAGAGAGGGGAATTCAAAGGTGGGGGGAGGGAGGGGGGAGACCAGAAAGAAAATGCCCAGAACACTATTGGTCCTTCAGTCCAGAAAGGTCCTTCATTGGAGACAGTGCAACAGGTGGCTGCATCATCCTATTTTGAAAAGTCTACATATGCAAGCCAGTGAAGTGGGCAGAACACCCCCTGGTGCTATTTTTTTCATGACAGTCCATGGAATAAGTATGGTCTGGATAACAGTCAGATATATAGATATACCACGACAATACCTCAAGTGGTCATGCAGAAAACCCCATCTCACAGTGACCATATATGGAGCCAGGGTGGATGGTTTGAGCACTTTCTATTATCCTGGCTCAATGTGAATTTGGGAAATAAGTATACCCCGAGAAGCACCACCAGCTACCTGACTGGATCCAATCAGTGAATGCTGAAAAAAGTACTTGCTTACTTACATACAATGGGTAGACTGTAGAATGGCAACGGAGGAAGATGGTAACCTATAGGTTATGAGACAGCCAGAAGGTGAAGATAGGGAATGACAGTGCGTGGAGTAGTCAAAGAGCAAACCTAAAGAATCTTGTCCAGCGACTGTCAGAAATGAGTGAGGTGATGAATCTGATGGGATGAAATGTGTGCAAGCATCAACCCCAATGAAGAAGACTAAATGTAGAAGTTGCCAGATCCAACTTGTAAAAATAGAAGGAGAATGCCCTTAGAAGAGGAGGTATCCCAGGGAATGAAGAACCTTTAACAGAAGCCTCAAAAGTGAGAGGTACAAGATAAGTTGCAAAAATGACACAAACAGGGCAGAAAAGTCTGTCCAGATCTGACTGATCATTGAGGTAAGAAACAGAGGAAAGGCAAATAGGAAAGAGCAGTCATTTTCCTGAGCAAACAAAGTTCAAGGAAGGAAGGACTGATCAGGATAAAGAAGAATATAAGAGCAATAGATGAGAGTAAAGGAAGAATAGATAGCATAAATATCCATATGACAGCAACTGAAGGCGAGAAGTAAGAGAAAATATGTTTTGAGAGAGAGGTGGTATCAGATACGAGTTAACAATGGCCAAAAGGTATGCAAGTAAAAGTGAACAGAATAACAATGAAGTCCCAGCCAGGCATGGGACTGAGTGAGAGGGTATATTGATAAGGAAGGAATGTAACAATGTGGAGAGAACTACAGTATTGAGAAAAGTGAAATGTTGTGGACAAGGATGCATGACAACTAGCAAATGTGGAGGTAGTTATGCCACAGTTGAACAGTCAGGTAAAGGAAGAGAAGAGATGGTCAGGCAGCATAGAAGAGTATCAAAATTATTAGAATTCTTCTTCTTAATATTATATATAGTAGTATTTAGTAAGAAGGTTGAATAATATGGGTGTTGGGCTAAGGATTTTTCTACAGTAGGTATCTGTGATTTGTTGGCGATAAGTTCAAAATAAACAAACAGCATGCACTCCACTTCTAAATAGTTAAACATATGTACAAAAAATTCTTTACACTATAGAGATCATATGCATATCATAAACACTATATATAGTTCTCTTCTTCTTGTCAAACATCCACTTAGACCTATTCAATTGCTTTAGAATTTCAGTTGACAAGCCAAAATACCTTTCTCTATTTCTTTTGCACTAGTATTCTGTGTATAATTCACTTAAAATTATAGTATGAGTTACCACAGTCATACACTGCTCTTCCAGTAATCTTCCAGTTTACTCAGACTGGTTCAATTACTTTAGAACTTGCTTTGATGGAATAAACTATACTTCTTATCTCATTTAAAACTGTTAGTTTTGCTGTAACATGTTAACCATTAGGTCTTTCACTCCTACAGCAGTTAACTTTATGTTTTATAACCTTTCTCTGACTGAAACACTCTTTCACTCCACTTTTGGCTCTCTTCCTGCTCTCTAGTCTCTTGTCTGCTGGAATAGAGGGGTGGCAAAGGCACAAATGAGTGGAGTCTCCAAGAGAAAGCACACCCAATGGTGATGAGTCAAACTCATTGTGTATTGGCCCAATAAAGAAGACCCAAGGTTTGAAAGCAAAGGGTTCTGGATCAGCCCCACCCCCCCTTGCAGTTGATACAGGAAAACATGGAGCTGCCAGGATGGGTCATAACTAACAATCCACAAGGAAGAGTAAGAAATGGGGAGATGTTCAATGGAATGCCAGGAGTTTGAGCATGTAACTATGGAGAAAGGACTGGGTCCATGTACTGGATGTGAGATTGCCTTTCAGAAATGCTCCTCAGAGAGGGAAGTGTTGATGAATCACCCATGATGGGCAGCTTTCTAAGAAAAGAATACAGAGCCAAGTGAGCAGGAAGAAGGCAGAATAAGTAGAAAGAGCTACAGTGGAGAAGGTAAGTGAAGAAGAATTGCCCAATAAAATGATCTGGAGCATGGTGGAGTGCCTCAGAAATGATATGTAAAAAGGAGAGGTAATGGTGATGAGGATCAGGTGAAGACAGGAGTATTGGACACTAGAGAACAAAACCAACACCTCAGAGTCCACCCCTCAAACAGGCAAAAGATTCAAAATCTTAGGAAACGAGAAAGAAGAATTCAGAATGACTATAACCAGGATATCAGAATGAAATAAATGAGAAGAGTGAAGCATGAGGATGTGGGAACGAGATGGTCAAGGAAGGAATCAGCATGAATGCCAATGTCAGGAGAGAGAGAGAAAAAACAAAAACTCATTAGGGTTAGGATTATGAAGGAGGGGACAAGAAGAGTCTATGACACAGGAGAAAGAACAGTACATTCCTGTGATATTAAGTCCTGATAATGCAATGAAGTTTGAAGTTCTCTTCAACCAAAAGAGTAGTTTCCAAAGCATAGTCAGGAGGAGGAAACAAACAATTACATTCAATCTCCTCCCTCAAAACAAGGGGAAGGAATGCCTGCAGAGATGGGAGCCGAAGATCCTGGCTCCATAAGAGAATCCACTGCCTTATGTACAATGATTGTCACATCATCCCTGGTCAACATGCCTCCATAATCCATGTGAGAGGAAATTCTTTGTTCACACAAGTAGTAGAAGATACTACATGAACTTGTAAGTTCACAGTTTGTAGAAGAAAAAAGGCAATTAAGTTCCTTAAACTTTGCAAATCTCATTAAATTGAAAAAGAAAAGCTTCTGTAGTGTTCAGTGCCAAGTAAAAGAATGAAGAGGGGGTTAGTGTGCAAGAATATGTTTTACCTTCCTATTAGCAGAGGGCTTTTACTGCATAAAGACATCACTATGCAATTACACAATTCCTCATAAATCTTACGAAATTAGGTAGGAGTTTACTAAAGGCTAGTGGCATGCAAATTTTTAAGGCAGTTGTGCAGGGAAAATAGCTTACTGTTTACAGAGGTGTGGTTTCATCTCAAGAAATATTTATACTAGTTTGTAACAGACACTTTTTGTTCTTGTGTTTTTGATAAACAGAATAAACTTAAAGTGGAAAACTTAATTTCAAACTAAATGTATATTTCTTGAGAATAGATTCAGAGAGACATGGGACAAAACAAAAACAATTAGTTGTCTTTTAAACTACTAATTTCCTAATGATTATTCTTGTTTTTTTAGAATATTATCTCTTCCATCCAAGACCTTACTTTTGATATTAGAGTACACTTCAGTTTTCAACACCTAAAAAAATAGAAGTAAATCTTGTAATATCTCTCTACTAAAACATTTTCATACACTGAATATAAAAGTTTAATATTCACAATAAGGTTATCCAAAAAAAGTATAGGGTATGTATTTCCTCTTGGTTGGCAAATAAAATCAATAAAAAATTTTTGCCTTCCAATTTAAATATTCTGTGATTTATATTAAAATAATGCAGAGTATAAAACAATAACATAAAAACATTAGCAACTTTCTAACCTCACTTGCTTGATTTTCCAGTTTAGTTATCTGCAGCATATCTTCTTCATCGACTGGAGTTAAAATATCTCCTTTCATCCCAGGTGCTTCCAGTTTTTGATAATTTCCTCTTTTGCTCACATCTGTCCACTGTCCAAAATGTTCACACATTTTATTTTGGTCTAAGCATCTGAACTCTCCAGATTCTACTTTTATTAACTTTAAATGTGGTGAAAACATAAAAGAATCACTGGCAATAAACTTTATCAAAAATATGGTAGCATTTCCATAATGTGAGAACTACTATTAGATGATTCAACAATTGTTTCATTAAATAAATGAAAAACACATTCATTCAATTTTAAATTTACTTTTACTGTAAACTTAAACTCCCTAATAAATCTGTACACAGCAACAACCTGGAACATCTGATAGAACTACAAGAACATGAAAGATGATACAACAATGAAGCACAACCTAATCTTGTTATCAACAGATCAGACCAAAACTAAACACTGAACTACAACTTCTGTGCAAAGGCCTACACTTCATCATCAGCCACAAGACAGTTCCCTGCCTAGAGTTAAAGACCAGCCTAGAAAATTTATCCAGAAGACTAGTGATACACTACACAAAAGATTACCTCCACCTTATACAGTAACCAACAAGAAGACGAAATCCAAAACTCTAACTGCCAAACTTTTATGATAGGTAATTATAAAAAAATGTGGTTTCCTGAAGTTCTCAAAAACTGCATCTTTTTTCAAAGAATTCTTTAACAAAATCATTTATGCAGTTACCCAAACCCATAAACTGAAGACCAATCTCACAAGCAACAAGATAAAATGCATCTACAATCTGAAAAAAGACACCAACATTAAAATTTTAAAAGATGACAGAGATAACACTACTGTAATCATGAAGAACACAGAATACATCAACAAAATGAACATTCTTTCAGACAATAAGAAATATAAACCCATCCCAAACAAACCAACAAAACCATGTTGCAAATGAAGAAAGACAACTTGATTAATGAAGATCTTTATTTTTATCTAAGGAAAACTGGCTTACACAAACCACAACTCTATGGTATTCCCAAACCACACAAACAAGACTGCCCCATACGACCTATACTATCCACTTATGACTCATTGGACTATAATCTTGATAAATACATAGTCTGGGCCCTCACACCCTATATAACTTCTGCAGGTTCATTTTTTAAAGATATCTTTAACTTCAGAAACATGTTAAACCAACTAAACCCTAAAGTCTTAATGGCTAGCTTTGACGTGTCACTTTTCATCAAAGTTACCATCAAAGAAGCTTGTATAACTACAACAAAAATCAATTTAGTTTTCAACAACAAAATCATTCTTCAAACAGATGGTTTAAGCATGGGCAACCCTGTTTCACCTGCTCTTGCCAACATATTTATGACCCAGATCAAAATACAAGCCACACAATCAATACTGGTACTTTTGCTGGTTTCAATTCTGCCGAACACATAAACTCCATTCACCCCAGCATTAAATTCACAGTTGAACATGAAAATAGCAAACAGCTATCACTTCTTAACTTTAACATTACTAGATCCAAAACAGAAAAAAATCAATATACTAAAAACCTTATAGACACAGCTTCAAGACTTTGCTCAACTGACTACATAGATGAAGAAATCAACTCTATAAAGCATTCCTTCATTCACACCAACAAATTTCTACTAACCACCACCAGAACAAAAACCTCAAAACTCTTCTCACAAACAAAATTTACACTTAATACACCAAAAAACAACACAACATTACCATTTATCCCTGACACCAGTTCAAAAATAATCAACATTTGGAGAAAATTTGCCATTAAACATAAAATTCCTGTTGAATTCAAATTCACACAAAAACCCAGTCTTAACTAGTCATTACTAAATAAAAATTACATAGAATCACACAATACCAATATTATTTATAAAATAATGTGCAATAACGATTTAGAATTCCACATCAGAGAACTCAGAAGAAAATTGGAAACTAGATTCACTGAATATAATAAAAAACAGGAAATATTTACCACCATTGCAACTCAAAAAAAAAACACACCATAATTTCAAACAAAGAACCAAACTTCACAAAATGCAGAATAAAGGAAGCTATCTTAATTGAACAAAACAACTCCACCCTAAAGCAACACCCCAGGATACCAAGATACCTATGCTAGGCTGTGAATCAATCTCCAGTCATGTGACTTCTTTGTTCCATACTGTATATAAATCATGTGACTGTAATCAACTTTTACCTGATGATGACATAATCTTATAGAAACATCATACATTTATAACAATATTTTCTTCATTATCCAGTCAAGCCGTCTCCAAACTTTTGTTTAGAAACTAAATACGTTACTTGATGAATTAATTACTTATTTTATGAAGATTAAACAACCATTGTTCAAGACATTTTTATTAACTCTCAACGGAAACTTAATATATTAACTAAATTAAAAACTATTTCCATGACAACCAAACTCTTGCTTTAGTAACATTCACATTCAGCAAAAGACAAGAAAAAGAATCACTTTATATTTTTCATCAACCGCATAATATTGGGTCTGCACTAATTTACTTGTAATTTAAACAAGACAACTGCAGGTTTTGTTTGAAGCCCTTTTTTTGGTTATTAATATAAGCTGGATTAATTATTTTTACTCAATGGTAGTCTTATTAATCATAAAACTGTAGATCAATTTACACAAGACTTTCAAATTCCAGCATCTCATTTGTTAACTGTTTTCTTTTCAAATCCACACTTTAATGTTTTTAATTTAATTCTAGTGTAATGTATAAACCACTTTTTTTGTACTGATAAATGAAAGATGTGATTTGGAAATTTATTTTTGATATTATGTTAGGTGAATGTTTCGTTGTGTTAAATAACAATGGATTAAAATATTACAAATCTAAGAAACAGACTGTAGAAAGCTAAAAATAGTTTTATAATTACAACGAACTGTTAGCAAATGGGTGTTAGATAATTTAAAAACATACATTTAGAAAATAGTTTTTCTAACTATGATACATTAATACCCAGGTTAACAGAAAAAATGTCAGGACTTTCCACAACCAAACTCTCATTTTCAACAATGTAATTTATTGATTTCAAGAGAACATAAATTTCAACAAAATTAAAAATGCAGAAAAATTATACAAAATTTAAACTTTTCCTCCTATTTTTGTGTGTGCATATTTTGTATCAATAATGATAACTATTCTGCAGGTGTTCTAGCAGCCAATTAGCATAAGGATTGATATATCACAAAAACACTTAATCAAGCAAAAGAAAAAAAAGTATGAAACAAGCTGCTAAAAGAAATTCTAGCCTGTTCATTACTGAACAAAGCACTGACAAATTCTAAGTCATTTACATTCAAAGTATACTTCAAGTTTCCCTAAATCAGTTTCATAGCAAATAACAAAGTGTTGCATCTTTCTCCCAAATACTGTACTTTAGCCATAGTTAAAACTCCTATCATGTGTAACCAAATTCTATTTAATGAAGAGATTATTTCAACTTGCCAACAGAACAACAGTCAACTTGTACCTCCACAACTACCATACCTACATCATGCCAACTGACCCAACAAAGCAAAGATTCAGACTTGTATTGTTACTAAGACTATTCTCATTTTGTTGCGTACATTAACAATGTTGTATGCCTCATGGTTTCCAAAAATATTTTTTAAATATTTTCTCAATTTACTACTGTAATTCCCCTATTATGAATAAAGAATGAAACCTTGTGGATCAATAAAACCTTTATATTTCAACTGATGTTCAGCATGTACCTTTTCCTTGTATAATAACACATCACATGCATTTAAAAAATAATAATAACAATAATTGTTCTGAAAAATATTTTGCCGACAAGAGTGCTGTCACAGGTTATGCTGATTAAAAGTAAAACCATGAACCAGTTTTTTAAAGAATTTTATTCATTTTTAAATATGAAAGAAAAGAACTAAAAAGAAAACAGAGATAAATTAATATTAATAACAAAATATCCTGGCCAACAGCAATCATTGTATAAATAATAACAGGTTATCTAATTAGGCCTGCTTTTAATTCCCTCTCCCTGAGCCTGTCTTTTGCACAATTTTGAAAATCATAGCATTTTACGTATTAGAACTCTGAATTCACTAGGCTTATCTTTGGCAAATGTTTAGTAAAAATTACAAGTATATTGCACACAAAAAGTGAGTTTTCTTTATAAAGTATTTATAGTAAAAATTTGTGAATATTCAAAACCTTTACAAAGTCAATCTGAGTGAAAGAAAATTTTATGCTAATAATAAAAATGCTTCATCTTAGTTTTCATATAGAATCTCCTAATAGAATAACAAATGTTTTTTCGGGTAAAAGTTTATATTTTGTCTGTTATTTTCTCTACCATAACACTAACTGTAGCTGAATCATCAATGTACAATGAAATGAAATTTTGAAATTTATGAAATGAACTGAACACACCTCCTCCTGCCACATCTTGACTTGATGTTATTCACAATTTCAACTGTTTTACCTGTTCACATATAGTTTAATTCTAATGTTATAGTTTTATTGCCTGGCTTGTGCAATGTACAGGTTATTCATCACTTAAAAGCAACACATCACAGTGAAAAGACATTAGCAGATTCCCATACACATCTGCTGTACACATGAAATTCTGATACAATTCTGACTGTCAACTTTGCTTACCAACACATCACAAAATCAAGACTTTAGTCTAACATATATTGCCACCAATTTCAAATGGGCCATTGCGAGCTTGAAACTGAAAATAAGCTTTCTATTGGTTATAAATATGTATGTCAAATAAGGTGATATGGTTTTGAAAACTACATTGAAAGTTAGGGTGGGGCTTCTGAGTTGGGAACATTTATTGGTATCTCATTAAATGGAGAAGTGAGAATGTTGAAACTGCATACTGGATCTTAAAATTATTTACAGACTGTGTCTACATGACTCAGACAGTGTAGATGCACTACTACTGACATTACACAATGTAAAATAGGAGAAAAATCAGAATGTAGAGATGTCACATGAAACAAAAAAGTGAAGATTGAGAATTTCTTTAAATATTTTCTTTTGGAATTAAAATTTATAATTGATTAAACATAACTGTGACATGCACAGGCCCGTGTTTAAGTTAATACAAATATTTGACTATTTCATGCATGTTGGTCAGGTTTATGATACTTATTCTATTATATTTTATATTCTTACCACTTGAATCTACATTTCTCTCTCTTTTTATTAATGAATTTTCAGCAATAATCAAAGAAAAAAGTAGGCTAGAAACATTATTGATTATTATGGAACATGGAATTAGAAGACTTTTAAAATGTTCACGTTCTTTATCCTATCAACAATTTTATGATTTTTATATTTCCATCAAACAAGTCCTTGGACTATTTTACGCTAACAATATAATTCCAATGACAGTCACCTAGCAACTGTTCACTTGTAGACAGAAATACACAATTCAAAGATTATTATGGATGAGTGTTGCCAAATTTCCCATTTCAAGAGTCACATTTTCTAGAAATTGTTTTTCACAAAACTGAGATGAACACAATGGTATAGCCTGTCATTAATAAAAGTGGGGGATGTGAGAGTGATGGAGTAAGAATTTTAAGGACTTTTCCAGGATCTCCTGATAAAAGCCACAAATTTTCCAAGATTTCTCATACTTCAAAATTTGTTAACAAAATTCCATGACTTTCCAGAACTTTTATGACCTATTTAAGCCCTGAATTAAGAACATATAGATCATAACCAGCAGCTTTTTTATCCCATTACACTGATCTAAGTAGAATTTTGAGTGGTTAGAAAATGACTTAATAGCAAGTAATAGTGGGCTGACTCTTGAGCACTCACCTGGCAGTGACATGTCTAGGGTTGAAATTTGAAGCAATGAAATATTTTGTGGAAAAAAATTACCATAGCGGCCACCCAATGTCCCTGAAATGTGGTAATTTATTTTCAGTACATTTCCTCATGTTGCCTAGGTGTGTAGACCAGAGATAGAGTATTTAACTTTCAGCTCTAGAAACATTCAATTGTAGACCAAATCTACAGTATTTAACTCATAACTTTAGAAAAAGGATATGTATAAAAAAGCCAGAATATATAACATATAGCTCTAAAAACATTTACATGCAGATCAGAGCCTATAAACACATATACAACAGAAAATAAAACCAACCTTTGGGTTATTTGAGGCTAAGGTTTCTATTTTAGCCCAGGCCTCTTCTCTTTCCTTGATTCTTTGTTTCTCACTGAAAAATACACATGTTGAAAAGCAAACAAGAAAAATAAAAACCATCAACAATTCGCTTCGCTCAATTATACAAAATTATATGCAATATGTCCCCAAAATAATTTTCTAAGTGTGAACCTTCTGTGCTCAAAACTCAATGCTTAACAAGTAACAAGTATAATGAGATTACCTTTACCTATTTAATTAACTTTTTTAAATTTCAGAGACTGAAGATGCAAGTAAAATGACAAGATAACCTATGTCTGCTATTATATGTGGGAGTCATCTGTATACAAAACTGAATTTTTTTACAGGTATTAAGTGAACTGTTTTGAATAATCTATTTGGATTTGTAAACAAAGCAGCCAGACAACCCTAATCTGATAAGTGGAAGTAGTTTGTACTGAAAATTAACTGTTTAAAGGTAAACAATATGCACAGACAACCCTTGAATGCAAAGTGAATAGTGTGTGTGTGTGTGTGTATGTGTTCAAAACGAATTCAATATTTATAGAAAACTTTACAAACTAAATGCTTAGGTGAATAAACAAAATACCAGACAACTGTAGCCTAATTGTAAATCAATCATTAAAAAATGACCACTTGATCACATAATTAACATGACTAGACAACTCTATACTGCTTAATGGAAGTGAACTATATTTAAAATCAATTCTTTGAATAAGTAAATGAAACCAACAATCTTAATCTGCTCAGTGAGAATAGCCTATATTCAAAACTAACTTCTTAACATGTACACAACAATATATCCAAAATACTACCTGAATGAACACAAAATAATTTATCATATATGTCCAGGCAATGACTTTCTGCATAACAGCAGTGAGTTATCTGTGTTCAAAATTAAATACATGCAAAGCTAAAGAAAATAACCAGACAACCCTTGTCTGTCAGAAAGAATTCATCTGTGCCCAAAATTGACTACACAGAAAAGTAAACAACATAACTAAGCAATCCTTCCTCTTATGTAACAAGCATCTTAAACTAACTACTTAAATCTTTATACTTTTAACATCAGTGTACTGTTAATTATCAAAAGAATAGCTGCTTGTGATTGTTCACTCTAAAAGAAAATACCAAAACACACAAAAGTCCAGGATGTCTAATAATTGCCTTGTCTCTTCAGTCTATATAACTTAGAACAACACTTTATAAGCATCACATATTAGAAACAAAGTTAAATCATCTTTTAACTACAAAAAACTTGTCCTATTAGTGACTTGATATTTTCTCTTGTTACTGTCTCTTGTGTTGTTAGTGGCTACAGTCACTGCATTTGACATTCCTGGTGAATAGTCACTGTTTCTGGCAGAGTTCATAACTATTTGCTACCTCTAACAAAGTTAGAGTAGTTCTTGTTGTTGATGGGATTCTTGAATTTTCTAATAATGTCACTGTCTGATAGTAGTAGTCACTTATTTTTTGCCAATTAGATAAGCACTGTAGATAAATCTTGGTTCTAGCAATGTTACTAACTAATAACTGTCTGGCAAGATTAGTAACTTGATACAAGATGATAAAAACCCTATGACCTGAGTGGTTTCGAAAGATGGACCTTTTCTTCTTCAGGGGCAAACATTCCCAGTTTGCCCCTGAAGAAGAAAGGTCTACCTTTCAAAAGTGCTCGGGCTATAGGGTTTTTATTATTCTTTATTAAGACTTCTTGAACCTACATATTTTTCTGACATCATGAATGATTAGTGACTTATCACTATCTTGGTCAATGATGAAGATAAGTTACTGTCTCTGACAAAATTATGACTAGAAAATGATATTGATAGTGATACTGACTACACAAAGTAAGTTTTGATAATTAGTCACTTTCCGTCAATGTATAAATTATCACCGTACCAAGGAGCATTTATAACTAGTCACTGCTTTAGGAAATACTGATGAATTATTATACTTGTTGATGAATCCCTGCAACCGACAATGTATAGCAACTAATCATTCTTCAGCAAAGCCAGTGAACTGTTATTGGTTCTATTAAAGTTGGACTAATCACTGTCTCTGCCAATACTGGTGAATTGTCATTGCTTGTGTATTGTTGTAACTTTGTCTCATGGAACATTAACAACTGCTCACTGTTTGGCATTATTGACCACTTATGACTGTTTCAATCAATGGCAAAAACAAAACACTGCTTTAAAGATGGTGAATTCTTTGTTATCTATAACTGTTTGGCAGTGCAGCTTACTGTATCTGGCAATGTTGGTAAGTTGTTGCTGTTTATGTCAGTGTTAATGATTAATTGCTACCTCAGAGTATTGATAACTTGCCACCATTTCTTCATATTTTCAGGCCTCCCAGTTCATTTTCAAAAGAAAATAGATTGTAACCTGAGAATACGGGTTCATACACTCACTGGCCAGAACAAAATATACATTTTACAGGTTTCTGCCTAATTTCTTCAGCAAACATCCAATTTTTCATTTGAACCGCTTACGAAATCACAATATATTTGGGACAAAAATAGTTTTTCCAAGGAAAAATTAACAATTTATCATGCTTTTATTTACCATTACAGTGAAGAATTTATCCGTTTCTGCAAATTCCAGTTTAAACATATGGTTCAGCTGGTTCAAAAGATGTAGGTTTTATATACTACTTTCACAGAAAAATATAATAGCTACACTGCTAAAATAAATGCTAGAAAAAGAGAGGATTCATCAACACTGCCAGATTCACAAATTTACACATGTTAAGGACAATGATTAGTCAACAACATTAAGAACAAAATCACCAGGAGCATCAAAGACTGGGAAATAAGCATTTTAACAAAACTAATGAAGCAGTGTACAAGTGTCTAATTTAGGTTTTCTCAAGGTTTGTTTGCCAGCAGTATACCTTTTTTTTTAGCAAACAAAGATAACAAAATATTGTTAAAATTTTATCTTTTTTGTGGATTGTCTGAAAATAGTTAATAATTGAAAAGCAATACATTGAGCCTATAAGACCTATTCAAGCATATATTTGAAAGTGGCCCTGGTAGTGTTCATGCCTTGTCTTTGCTGTTTTCGTAAATATTCATAACATGTTTTTGTTATTATTGGCAGCATTCATTATGCCTTTGTCTGTAATAAAGTTAATATCATGTTTGTTGTATCTGATACTCATTATCCCATGTCTTCTGTATTTGGTAGTACTTATGGTATCTTGCTGCAATATCCTAAAGTACTTAAGCCATACTCCTCACATATTTGTATTCAAGTCATGTCTGTCTCATCTCTGCTGTCTATTGCACTTTTATGCCATGTTTTTACACTCCCTGGTGATGTTTATCTGGCATCTCTCTCTCTCCCTGATAGTGCTAAGATCAAGACTTTCTTGACTGCAAATGTTTATCACTTTCTTATACCATTTCTTGCAAGTGTTCATTCCATATTTCTACTGTATCAGGTAGTTTTCATTTCTCTATTGTCTAGCAGCATCCATCCTATGCTTCTGCTATCACAGATAGTGTTCATCCCATGTAAGGATTTCATTTTCATTTCACGATATGCCACTCTCTTCAATGTGTAGTAGTGTTCCATGCATATATTATATATTTCTGCAATCTAGTATATTTCATTCAATGTTTCTGTGGCCTATATCCCTTGTCTTTGCTATCTCTAGTACTTTTAATGCTATGTTATTGAAGTCTCTTTTTACTTTCATGATATATTTGTTTAAAGTAATGTTCAATAAATATCTGGCAGTATCTCAGTGTTAATATCATATCTCAGTCATCCACTGTGTTTGAACTATTACAGTAAAGTCTCAATCCTAATAAGATTTTTCATTTACAAGATGAACACTTGTATATACTGCAACATGTTAAAACTTTCAAACTACATCTTCAAACATGCATAAATCCAGAATACAGAAAACCAAACCCTATGATGGCAAAGAAGAAAAGAAAAATTACAATGTTCTTGATTAACAAAGTTCACTGAGAAGTGAAGAGACAGGGAGAGAGAGAAAGAGAGAGAGTATGAGCAGACAGAGGCTTGAAGCAAAACTTACTTTTGCCTCTCCTGTTTATAATGTTGTGTGCACTCATCAAATAGACTTTCGTTCATCTCCAAAAATGACTTCAGAGCGTTGAATATCAGGCCATGGATGTTTCTGATATAGAAAAATAACAAACAGTGTTTCAGTGCACATACAAAGTCCAAGCATACTTACTTCTGTCGCCCTTGCTTATATCTCTGCACACATTTGTCAAACAGCATCTGGTTTTTCTCCATGAACAACTTGAGGGCATTGTATATTAGCCCATGGATCGTTCTGACAACAGAAATAAGGATTAATAAAATTTTATTACCTTCCTTTCTGTATTTTTATTTGAGAGAGCCTAGTAGATAAAAAAATAATGCTTATGCTACTTAAAAATTTCTGAGAGCTCTAATTATAATGCTTGAAAAAGCTTGATACTTTATTGAACAGAATTCTTTTATCATTTACAGTTCTGATTTATTTTCCAAGCTGTGTTCATGAATAAATCTATCACTTGATAGTCATTATCTTGCTTAGTTACCAATTTCAAACTTATATGTCTAAAAATAAATACTAATTTAAATAATTCTCCTCCAGTTTTTAAACCTACGACTTATTTATAACTAAGAATTTGATTTTACTTCTCTCTCCCTTTCTACTAAAAACAAACAATTATTTTGGTTAAAAATACAAAAACGTTTACCAACCTTAGATTCTAAAAAAATCTTTATTTGTTTATCTTGTTTCTGTCACTTTAAAACACGTTGAAATTAATTGATGAGATTAAAAAAGTATTGCACCAATAAATACAAATTTATATGGTTTGACCTAAGACACAATACTGATGAAATTTGATTTTACTTTGGATAAATAAATAAAGACAAAACTTTTAATTGCATTATATAGTTTTAAATTCATTGAACTGACCCTGCAATGGAGAAGGAATGTTGACAATACTTTCAAATCAACTGTGTTTATCTACGAGTAATGTTGCAAGCTTTTAGTAATATGAACAAATCTGTTGTACAACAACAAGAAAAAAAAACCTGTGTTCATTCCAGGATGAAATATAATGGGGCTATATGTCTCTTTCAGGTAAAAAACTTGAAGCTATATAGCAGTCAAGTGGGGCCATATTAATATAAATTGAATACTCTTAAAAAATCAACTTACTTGTTTGTCTTGATTTAATCCCTTGTAGCATATACATCAAATAGTGAAATTTCAAGTGAATAGAAGATTATGATAATTTCAAGTTGTGATAACAGTTCTGTTTAAGTGAAAACACTGTAACTCAAGATATATACAAGTCAGTTTCAACTATTTGTTACATGATCAATGTTAACAGTTCAAATTAACTCAACATACATGATACTGAATAGTTCCAACTAAGAAAACAGTTACTGGCACTCTCTATGTTAACTTCTTGTATTTAACATTTATCCTGTAATTCTCATATTACTTGAATATTTTTCTTGTTTCCTGCTCTTTTCACTCATCTAGAGCTGGTTTGAGATTAAAATCCTCCAATGCTGGCCTTTCTGCTGAAACAGTCATAAGCTCATCAACTCTCTCTCTCTCTGGTGCTAAGCAATTTCTCTTGGAGACTTTAATGATATTTTGAATACTAAAACCTTTTTCACAATCAGAAGTATGGATGGAAGCAGTAACTGCAATGGCAGCCAGCTTTAACACGTATGGGTATTCTTCCTTGTGATTTGAACTGATCAATCCCAATAGCACACTCTTGGATAACCAGCATTAATTGCCTGTTCTTTTACTTTTGACCACCGTTCTTGTTTTCTCTGGATCTACTTATAACCTCTGTTGTGCTTACATTCTCATCATGCTTATGTTCTTTTGCACTTCTAAAGTAGTTAATCAGAGTCTAAATCTTGCTATTACCCCAATTTGAAAGATCATTCCTCAACAGAAATATAATTGGTCTCATTCTAATTACACCCATTGCATACATGATCTGAGAGTCATTCAGTAGAAAACTTTCATTGAGTTTTTTCCAAAAGTTTCTCTATAAATGTGCTTATCAGTGCTTGCACCCATATAAATAACATGATTCTATTTAGACACAAGCTTGCCCCCTTCTTCAATCAGATGATCTCTCAGTGTGTCAAGAAAGGATTGATGTTCCTTCTGTTCTTCAGTATCTTTGTACCTGCTCAATGATCAATATTTGTTTGGACTGCAAACACATCCTAGTCCCTGTTCTGGAAAACCAAGCACAGCTCAGTGATGAAAGGGAATCCAGGGATCTAAACACACACAGTCTACTGCCTTGTAGATGGAAATCCATTTAACTTCATGTACTTCCTTTATCTTGATGCCATCTTCTGGCAGCTGCTGTATCTCTTTTAATATCTCACATCTATTCACTGAACCCTTAAAGACATAAAACATTCCAGTCAATGTCTCGTGATATTCGTTAAGATAAGGTATTTTACTAGCACCCTGTGAACTGACTAACACTAGTCCGTGTGCAATGCAATAATAATTCAAGATCATAGGAGTTTTTCTTAGAAGGTGTCCAGTCACAACCAATTTTACCCTATCATCACTTTTGCACCAACACTTTTAAACCCATAAACCCTTGACATTGGTACCTGTCTCTCTTCTAAACTTTCTAAAATAGCCCTGTCCAATCTCTAATCTTAACATTTTTCAGTAGCATGGTACTTGGTTCAAATGTTTCTGGATTTAGCACATAAGCATATGCTACAAGTATTTTCCATTCCAATGTCACAACTCTCATCAGCTAATATGCTTATAACTGTTGAACACTAGTTTTTGTCATTGTCACAATTTATCACACTAGTAATTGAAGACATCTCATTGGCTGTGTTCACTGATGCATAAGTAGCCTTCTCAGACCCATTTATTTTGTCCATATCAGGGACACCATGTCCCTGTAAGAAGGGTATCACACTTTCATTATTAATCAAGGGTAAATCTTCTTTCACCAAGTAATATACAGTTTCCATACACTTGACTATACCATTTTTTTATCATTCAAAATTCATTTTGCTTGTGTTTGCATATCTTGTTTTAGTGGTATACTTTCCACACATGATTTGTGATCTCCTCCTACAACAAGCCTGGTCTGAAAATTACAGGATCCTTTCACAAATGAATTTGTATAGTTGTGTTTAATGCACAGTTTACAAAACATCAAATTTTTATCTGAGCATAAGTTAGCCATCAAAATTCTTCTGCCCAGGTATGCTGAAACATTCACTGGTCACTTATACTTTCATTTTACTGGATTAGGGAAGACAAGGTATTTTTGGAATCTTTTATAGCCGTTACTTCATTTTTAGTTACTTCACTTTCTATAGATATTTCTGTAGTTTCCAAAGGGGTTATTTGATTTTTTTTGTGAAGGAATGAAGAATATTCTTTGATTTGCATGATCACATTCAGTTTTACACCATTGTTATAAGAAGCAACTACTGAAGTAATTTCGTCCAATAAAACTGCTAGAATCAATGCTGTATCAGTGTAGCTATGGTACTGACCAATAATAATAAAAAAAAATCAATATGACATCAGGTAGTATTAGACGAATTCACGCTCATAGGTGTCAACTCAAGTAGTTTACAGTGTTATTAAAAATGTACCAAATGGATGAATTTATAAACATTTTTTGTGTCATTAGCAAGAAATACAGCACCATGGTTGCATCCTGAAATGAACACTGTGTTACAGAAGTATTTATAATCAAGTTATGACTGTGATTTGTTGACATCACTCTCACAAGTTGGAGTGCAAGGTGATGCTCATGTGAAGAATAAAAATACTTTTGTTCATCCTACAATTTGCATATTGCATTTGTATAACCTCTAAAACATATGAAATGCAAATTTACAGGGTTTATTTACAGTATCCCTATATCTGGTATTTCCTCTCTTCTGCCACCAACTGTTGCTGAATTAGTAACGTAGAGTAAAATGAATAGTCGACAACTCTGACATCAAATACATAATACCTCATTGAAAGGCACCACATCAAAGGTCATGGCATGTGCACTCTAAACCAAACCCATGCACATAGTGTTAACCATTACTTCTAGCAGTATTGATGACTACTTATTATCTGTCAGTGATTCTCATACTTTTTTACTCATGGACCACCCAAATTTCTTTTATCTGATCTAAGAAGACCACAATTGGGATCTACACACTAAGCTTCCTCATATTTTCCATAATTATGCAACCTTTCCATAGACCACCAAAAGAGAGCCCAAAATCAAATGGTCTATATTATTTACTCTGATTTTAGTTTAAGTATATTATATTAAAAAAATGTTTTCTTGCTACAAGAAACCTACTTGTCACAGCAATGACTAAAAAGCAGTAAAAGGTTAGGTAAATGTAAAATGGTTGATCCTTCTGACCATTAACCATTAGTTTGTTTTTGTTTTTGGAGAGTTGATAAACATGAAATTCTGTGTGTATTATGCAGTAGAACTTGCACAGAAACTACGTTTCTATTTTATGAAATAGTGACTTTAATCTTTTAACTCAAAAATCATTAGAGATCTTCCATCACTCCAAGGAAACTGACCTGTGAAGTCTGATTCAAATAGCTATTTAGACCTCTAGTTATCATGTGTACAGAAAGAACATTATTGCTATATCCCCCCTAATCCTTTTCAATAATGGGGGGGGGGGGGCAATAAAAAGGAGAAACTCTACTAATGAAGAATTCATAATAAAAAAGGCTCATGATCATAATACATTTCATGATCATAACACACAACAGAAACACAAACAAAACATCAAACTATCTAACTGTATCTTAATTTTTGACCTGTAGTTAACTTACCCACTTGGCAGTACAAGTGTGTAAAGACTTATCAACCTAACTTGGTTCTCAGTGGATAAAGATACCAAAAATATTTCTTGTACTGTAACATTTTGAATAATGCTGCACTATTTGTATTAATAAAATTCTTTCAAAATTACAACAGAATGCATTATGCCACAGCCTGTCCTGAATCCTAATAAATTATCCTAAGGCAATATAACTGGAAAATCATTATAAATATAGGATCAAAAATATTTTGTATTTCTTGATTAAGTTTTTAGTAATAAAAGTTTTTCTTTTTCATAAGACTACTGTATCTGTTTTAAGTAAACTATCCTTACTGTATAACATAAATTAGATCTCATACACATTTTTTTTAAATGAAACTAAAGAAGGATACCTTTATTTTAATAAAATCAAAACAAAACTAAATAAAACAAAAGTGGAATAAAAAAATTTAAACTATCAATGTAACTAAAACCAAATATATATTTACACAATTAAACAATGACAGATGTCATGGAATGATAAAATCAAAAATGAAGTGAAACATGTTAAAAATACTCTCTCTCACTACAGCATCCTTTTCTGCATGTCACAAGGTTTTAGTGAATTACATTCAAAACTTAGTTAATGTACTTTATTATCATGGTATATAAATAAACTTGGCATCAAAATGTAGCTAATAGTCCAAATTTTAATATTATAAAGGTTTACATTCTTAATTTTACAAGGTAGTATTAAAAAAAATTATTCAATTTCCCCTAGTGACATCTGCTTTCTAGATATCCCCTCTTCTCTAATTTATTTACAACCCCTCTGAAAAGTACAAAATTTAATGTAAACTACTTATTATAATATTGTCATCCCTCAGGCAAAACATAACTTTTATAGCATTCAATCTTATTTGGCTACAGAGTCATAAACTAGAATATCAGAACCCTCTTGCCACATCCCCTCTTTCACAAATTGCCAATTATTCTCTCTGACACTTAATAGTTTTAACCTATTAAATGACATATTATATTACATTATCATTTGTATAGAGACTTGTCTATTTCACTTCCAATTCAAAATTTATTCCCACAGGAAACACATTGATAAGCTTGGATGAATTTTTAACTGCTCTTGTCACACAGTTTGAAAGCCAGAAAAATTGTGATAGTTACAAGAGAAATAAAAAAAATTGGAAATTTAAAAACCTGCAAATAAGGATCATAAAAAAAGTAAGCAAAGCTGATTATACGGACTCCACCAAATGTAATTCTAGGTAATAGCATGGAGCAAAAATAAAGGTTTGTAGTTGGAGTAAATAATGTCTACAGTATCTCCAGTCTCATTTGCTTATTTTTAACAATCCCTATTTGCAGGTTTTTAAATTCCAAATTTTTTATTTATCTTGTTTGCTGGCTTTTTTTATGTTCAACTATGGCAAAGGATTACTTGATATGGTAGCTAACATTATACATTGTAATAATAATAAACATATCTAGTAGCTAGCCGATATAGTTCAGGATGACTTACTGTAGCTATTGACTGTCTGATCCAATAAGTTTGAGATGTAAAATGCTAACCTGTAGCTAGTGTGTGTCATGGAGATTTGTTTGAGAATATAGCGAGCATTTATAAATTCTGTGTTACTAAATTCATTATATATATAATACAAAGTAACAGGCAAATATATGCCTAGACCAAGATATAACCCCCCACTAAACGTATATAAAATTTTTCCAGTATAAAACGAGCCTTTTCAAATAAAACATACTTGCCTAAAACACCATTTTAAATAAATGTTTGTGTCTTTAAAGTATGTATTCTACAAATGTATTTAATGAAATTTAATATTATCTATATTGATTTTTATACATTTTTTTTACTCCTTCACTTCATACAGGGTGTTGGCTACCTAAAGACACTGCCCATATAGTGTACAAAGCATTCAGTATCTAAATGTTACAGTCATCTAATGTTCGTCTACTATTGGCTGGTAATTACTTTTTCATCCTGTACTTAAGCTTTTTAACCCTATTGTAATAGTGCCACTTTTAAATTTCTTTCTGTTTGTGTTGCCAAGCTACTTTCAAAATTAATTAAAGCACTTTACTATTCATGTATGTCAATGAAATTAACATTATAATGTACATTATAGTTTGAATTTTTGTTATCTAAGTTTTAATTCCTTCATTTCAAAAGAAACATTAAAAAAACACTTATGCTGCAGTTTTCGTGTGTTTCAGGGGCTTTCTTGAAACACAGATGCTTAGTCCTGTATACGAGTGTCAAGATGGTAATGTATGTCTATTTAAACTATTGACACGTAAGATACAAAGTCTCTCGGTTGCATGCATTACAAAAGAGTAATAACTTTTGCCACTCCCATTTTGTACATTTTCTGTGAGATTTACATCTTACATGTAATTAGTTGACACAAGTGTATAGAGAAAGGGCTCAGTTTACACTATTACTCACCAATGAATATTTGAAATTGGTGCACACTTGTCATTACGGGATATATGTAACTGCCTGTAGTATTGTTGTCTGTTTGATCAACTACAGCAGTTATGATGGTTTTTACCTAAATATGTTGCAGTTAGAAAGACAATTAAATTGTATTTAGGGCTTACTCTTATATTTTAGTTAATGATATATTATTTGTGATTCAAAATTCATATTTGAAATGTTTCATGATTTTCGTTAAGTTTACATGTTGTCCTCTCACTGGGAAAGGCTTAGAAAAGATATACAGACAGTGTGGAAGCCAGATTGCTGTTGGCTAAAGATAAACTGCAGATAATAACTTTATAATGGCCCACAGACACCAGTTGACATTTCTTAATAAATCATAAAAATAAACTACAAGTGAAAAGGTAAAAACATGAAACTACACATATAACCCAATAAAGTTATTTTAAGATTATTCAAGGAAGAGTTAAAATGTATGTACATATTTCTATTTCTTAATTTTAAACATTTGATTGCAATGTATGTTGTTGATAATTTTATACTTAGTAATATGGTAAAGAAAATGAAAAACAAAATATAATATAAACATTTACCCTAAAAAAAACTTTTGATATTCATTTATGATGTGTTAGAAATTATGCAAATGAAATGTGAAAACTGTAAGATAAATAGTATTTTTATAATTCATATAAAAATCACCTTGCATCAGAGCCTGAGTGCAAATAACTAAATGAAGTAACGAATTTATATTAAAAATTAAATATTGTATTTTTCTGAAACTAAAATATCTTTACGAAAGCTCTTGTCAAATTTCAAACAATTTCATCCAGTAGTTTGATTTTGGAAAGACATTTTGTGAAAGTTACATCACCTACTTATTATGTAAGTAGGTCATCATGATAGAGTTAAAGGAACACCAGATATTTGTAAGAAAGCTAAGTTCAAGGGTAATGATAACATTGTTTACACAAGAATTATGATGCTTTTCAGCTTATGTTAAATATAGAAGAAACAAATTGACTTTTCATATACCCCTTTTCAGAACCTTATTTAGTATTCTACAAAAGCTTTGGGTGCAATATACCAAGTTGTTTTCGTTGTAAGCTGACAAGAGAATAATAATAAAAAGAATTACAAATGGGCCATTTGGAGCATTTTTATATGCGTACAGCTTCAGCAGTCAATAGTAAAGGTTTCAAATGTGGTTTGAACTGAATCTTTAATGTTTAAGATGCTTTTTACCTGAACATTCTATTAGGATTTTGTGCAATTCCTTGAGATCCCTATTATTTACCACTATCATGGTTCATAATGAGACATTTTCTGTTTTTTCTTTGGTGCATTATTTAATCACATAAAAAAGTTTTTGGTGCAGTAGTAAGCGTCGACATTTAAAAAGCAAAGATGACCCAGGTAAGTATTAGGTCATCAAGAAATTAATGTAGCATTTTTTTTAGATGAAAAACCCGAACAGCTTGTATATCAAAACAAAACATTTATTAAATGTAATGGTCTCCATTCTTATCGATGATGCTTTTCCATCTTACAATCAGGTTGTTAATGCCATGATTAAAGAAATCATTGGCTTTCAAGACAAAAAACATGTTGATGTCCTCTTTAACACTT